>NC_058375.1:156130439-156430439 GCF_018350175.1 Felis catus
CTCAGAGGAATGGGTTGAAAATTATTCTTTCTCCAGCATTAGTTTGATTTTGTACTTCATGCCCGAGCTAGTCTCATCTCCTTTGGGAGTATTACTAGGAGTAAGGATTAAAGAATCAGGTTCTTCGATGTTTTGCAGAATTAAGGAAAGCACTGCCAGTTGGATCTGCCAGCCCTAATTATAGTAACTACAAACTTAAAGAGAGAAGACTGAGATTTTACTTTAAAGGCATCATGGCCTATATACTGTTTCAGATGGATTTTTTCTGTCTTCGATTGCCTGTGAACACTTTAATTTGGTCCTGTTGCGCCTTAAGTGTTTAGATGTTAGAGACTGAAGTGATTTGGGACAGGCATTATAACAGAATATCTTAAGACACCAACTACAAGCAAGGACACTTTAAGATTACATAATACAGGGTTTAAATATAGCCAGCTGGTGCTGAACTGAAAGATATTTATTTTTACCAGAGCTCCATTTGGTCACTGACGAGCTGTAGGTTGTTTAAATTATTGGAAAATTTCATGTGCAGAATGCCAAAGGAGTAAAATATTTACCTCAGCTACATTCAAAGCCATGATTTTTAATATGAAAGAGCACCTGTTTTGAGTGTTTTTTTTAATGTTTATTTTTGAGAGAGCGAGGTTGCAGGCTGGAGAGGAGCAGAGAGAGGGGAACAGAGGCTCTGAAGCAGGTTCTGTGCTAACAGCAAAGAGCCCAATGTGGGACTCGAACTCACAAACTGTGAGATCATGACCTGAGCCGAATCGGACACTTACCACCTGAGCCACCCAGGAACTCCCTGGAGTTTTAAAGATATTACCATTGAGTGGCAAAAATATTGGATCAGAAATGAGGAAGTCTTGAGTTCTATGCTTAAATATTCCTCTACTTCTCTGCCTCATCTTTGAGTATTTGGCCTTCTTAGTATTAACATGTAAATGAACAAGTCCTATTTTTGAGAGCATTTTGGATGTCTGCAAATTTGGCAGAGTGCCAGCCATTTGGGAAAACTGTAGTCCGGAGTTTGGAGTAAATGTTTCTGCTTTCATCTGATGTTGGGCATCTTTAAGATATAGCCTCCTTCACCAACCTGAAAATTAAAAGTAGGCATTCATTCTCCAGTGAACAGAGAGAGCTTTGCTTCAAAAGATGTTCATGCAAAAATGTCATCCCAGGCCTCAAGTCTTCTATAATTACAGAGGAAGAAAGGGTTGGTTGCCTTTCCTCTGGTTTATTTTTGGTAAAAAGCCCACAAATTTCATAGATCATTTATAGTTGTCTACCACTGATAGCTGTCACTATTCAGTCAGCTTCCCTGCTCTGTCTCTCATATTTACCACAATCGAACAACTTATGCACATCAGTATTCTTTTTACTTGTTTGGTAAAATATAACTTATGATGATGATTTGGGGTTAGACTCTCCTAGTAAGCTTGGTACTGGGAACGATTTCCTCTCCTCTCTGTTTCTCTCTGTCTCTCTCTGTCTTTCCCTCATACAGATACACAACTCTGGGCACTAAGAGACCATTTTGTGAGACCTGTTTCCTAGCTGGGAGTCATGTCTAGATTCAGTAATTTATAGAGCAGGGCAGACACGTAATAAGTTCCTGGCATTGTAATGCCAAAATTTTGATTGAACAATCTGTGGGGAACAGAACTTAATTGACATGACATGGTCCTTTTTATTTGCTTCCCACCTCCTATCTGAAAGCATTCAAAAGTTACACTTTGAAAATTAAGTTGTAATTTGTTTATTGTTTGTTTTGCTTCTGAAACAGACACTTCTTCATTCAAATTACAGGCTCATCCCTTGCAGAGTGGTGGGTAACTTCGGCTTGTTCTGATTCAGAAACAACTTTTGCAGAACACTGATTTATTCCATATAGATGCATGGTCTTTATAGGATTGTGTAGATATTGTACTGTTTTTTTTCCTGACAACAAATATGTGGTGTTTTCTGACACCAACCAATTCTCCAATTCTCTAAAACCAACTCAGTATACAATTTAAATCAGTTTTCATACTAACTTGCAGAGTTAGAGCAGACCCCAGATTGCCCCCCACTTTCTCCACTAACCCAGGAACAGCCAAATAGAAGCGATGCATAGGGCAAAGTGGGGCAGCAGACAGTGGCACAGAGCACCACACTCTCTCTGGGCTCCATACCTGTCAACACATTCACACACTTGGAAGCTTACCAAACCCTGTTGTTTAGGGATTTTATTAAGATGTCATTGTGTAGGATGATTAACTAAATAATTGGCTATTGGTTATTAAATTTGATTTCTAGCCCTTCTCCCCTTCTCAAAGGTGGGAAGTGGGGTTGAATGTTCCAACTCCCTAATCACTAGGTTGTTTTTCTGGCAATCAGCTCCTATCCAGAACTCATTTCTACTTTCCCCCAACCCCCACAGAAGACCCAGAATCATCTCATTAGCATACCAAAGACACTGCCAACCAAGAGATTCCAAGAGTTGTAGGATCTGTGTGCTGGAAGCCAGGGACAAAGACTAAACATTTATTTTTTATTATGTCACATATGTCTACAAAATCTCTTCTCCTTTGAAATGCTACCTATGAACTCCAGAGTAAAACTTTTATCCTATATACTTTCCTAATCATTGGAATCCATCACTTGTAAATTTAACTAACCTGAGTATTTTTTATTTGTACAGTATAATCAGTAAAAGCACAAAGGACAACAATTAGACAAGGAAAAAAGCAAAGATTTTATTTTCTTGAAAACATTGAAAGTCAGCAAATGCAATGATTACTTGTATCTCTTTAGATACAACAGATGATGGTGTAGCTATATTTAATGACTCTTTATGAGCCTAAATGATGGCATAAAAATAATCTGCCAGTGAGCAGTACAGTAGATAATCCAAATTCCTGGTAGAGTAGCTGTACTTCTTAAAATATTGTCAAGAATAAAATGAATTTATTACACAGAGGACACAAAGAACCTCAGTGACTATTTGGTTTAACACTTTTAAGTTCTAGATAAGAAAACTGAGGCAAAGGAACATTAATTAGTAACCTCTTCTTAAGCACAGAGAACTAGAAACCAACTCTTTTGACTTTTATTTCATGCTGTATGTCATTCCACAAAGCTTTACGCCATTAACATCAACCCAATCCCACTCCACCCCCATGACGTGGGATATCTTTCCAGGTATACCTTGATAAAGTCCTTTTTTTCCAACAGTAGGTTTTTGTTGCTTTTTATTTTGCATTTCCTGTTCTCAGAAAATTATGAAAAATTGTGTAAAAGGAGACCTGGTCCACATATTTAGTTAAAATTCAAAATATGATGATGGCTTTATTTTTTAATTTAACTAAGCATTTAAGTTTGCTCATCCTCTGTGTTAGAAGAACTCTTCCCCCACCCCCACTGTCTTGTCATTGGCACATGATTTTTCACTGCTCTTTTTGGCAGACCTTCAAGTAGATCTGTCTTCTACATTCTTATAATCGTATGCAGGATATATCCTGCTGCCTGGTGAATTGAACACTTTAGATATATCTGACGGTTCAAAAGTAAGTAATTGCCAAATTGCTCTAGACATACACATGATTTAAGATAAATGTAATATTAAAAGAATTTATTTTGGGAAATATCTCTGTACAAAATCCAATAGCATCTTCCTAAAGAATCTGAATAGATCAGCATGTGTATTTCTAAATGTGTCAACGTGGTAGTTACCAACATTGAAGAGCTAAAAAAAAAATTCATATCACCATTAATTTTACAAGCAAAATCCAGCATTATAAATGATTTCCAAACATGTTCTCAGTGTTCTTCATTGAAAGTTCAATGAATGTGACTTAACATAAACTAATGTTTGATTATCATTTAATGTAATTTTTAATTCATAGGAAGTTAATTGCATTGAAATAAAACGTAGGTAGAATTCACATTATAAAGTGGCTGGTTTTTTTTTAGCTATGTATGTTACATTTTGATAAGTAGAGTCCCATTTCCCGATGAATTACATTATAACCTCCTAGGTGCTTTATCACTGTCTATGTTGTTTACGGTAATTTTGTTTGTTTTTAGTCAGTACTGTCATAATAAGAACTCAGCTTTACCTTATCTAGCCAGGAAGCCTTTTTGTCAAATAATTCGAGGTTCATAGGGAATGGTAAATAAAAGCTTGAAGGAGACAATGAAAAAACTTTTTGTAAAGCTAAGGGTCACCTTTTAATGTATCTGTTTTTTAAGTTAGAATTTTTGACTCTCCACACAAGGGTTGTACTGCTAACTTGTCCCTGGGAAGGGACAAGAATAAAGTGAGTTTTTTCACGTGATTAAAGGTTGTCAATTACAGCTACAAGCTCTTTATAAAATTCACTGCCTCTGCTTCTGTTGGATCCCAAGATATTTCCCTGCTACAGGGGGGAAGTCTGCTGGTTTGCTATGAGGGTAAAGCCCAGCAGCAGTTTTCAGGTAGAATACAGGGGCTAGAGGTAGGGATGCTAAAGGAACAAGTGACGGCCATCAGCAGCCAGCTTAGTTCCTTCTGTCCTATGAACCCTTCCAGATGTTCAGAGTGGGAACAGAACCTCATTACAGCCCCACCTTCTTCAGGAGAAACTATGCTAGCCCTCTGAGTCCCAGAGCACTCAAAATCATATATTTTTAGGAATGTAACTGTATTAGTGCATTCCTGCTTCAGTCACTGACTCATTCTGGAGTGGGAATAATTTCAGGATGCATCATCATCCATCTGTCATCCAGAACTGGACAACAGCCCCAACTTTGTAAAATATCAGAGAAATGAAATATGAAAGGAAGGCATGTGTTTGTATTTAAGTTACATTTTTTTTCCTGAAAAGATCTAGTCCGGCTATTGCAGTTATCAACCCCAAACTACTATTTATACTTTCTAATAGTCCACCCTTTAAATAGAAGCAACAAATTACCTCAGGCTTCAGTGTTCACCTCTTTTCATTTACCTCACCATTTCAACCCAACTGGCCCCAGTTTCTTGACTGTGTCATTATAGTACGTTATTACCATTTCTTTCCATTATGGTCCATTATGCTCATATTTATCTCTATATATTATTTTTTATAAAGTGTGGTGTTACTGGTGTCTCCATATTTGTCTTCCATTTCTTTCATATTCTTGAAGTGCATTTGGATGTTCAAATAAAGAAGAGTAGTCTTCAGACAAGAACCAATAACCACAATATCATCCAAAATGACATTTCTTTTTACTCTTTGCATAACATTGAACCTGACACAAAATTTTGTAAACATTTGTATCAAGAAAGTGTCAAACATCCTTACGACAACAACAACAACAACAACAATAATAATAATAAACATAAACATTTTCTACAGGATTCTTCTCCCCTGGATAGATTTATGTTAAAAGTTCCAGGAGCTGATATGTAAAACTTCATTTTTGATATCATCTTTACATTTTAATCAATCTGAATAGTTCTTGAAATCAGAAAGATTTCTCAAGTGATGCAATATCTTCTCTCTCTTTGCCTTTCCTCTTCCTTCTTTTTTAATCTCATTTCCATTAAAGACCTCTGGAATATATTCCTTAGTATATTATCCTTAAGATGTATTGCAGTGCCCTCAGTTTACCAGAATCACAAAAACACCATCTCTGAGGGCCAAAAGAGGTTCCAAATGAACCCCAGATAACACTTTATTGGGAAGTCAGAAAATGCTGTCAGGTGAACCCTAATTAGTTGAACACAGACCTTGGAACCAGACTGCCTGGGTTTGAATTCTGGCTCTTACACTTCCACCTGGGTGGCTTTGGGCAAATTATTTAATATCTTTGTGCTTATTTCCTCATCTGAAAGTAGAGACACTATTAATATCTATTTCATAGGGTTGTTTTAAGGATTAAATAAATTAATATTTGTAAAATGACTACAATAGTGCCTGGTACATGGTAAGTGTTGTATAAGCCTTTGCTGTTACTGTTGTTTTTGTTATTATTATTATTATTATTTAATATATGAGGCTAGTATAACATAACCATTATCTCTTTCCCAGAGAGCAAGATAAGAAAATAAGGTACCAAGTTTTCCTAGATGCTGAACATTCAGAAAAACACCACACTAAAAACTGTTTCCGAGAGAAAATCATCTACCTGATTTAATAGGTTGTTCTGGGGGCGCCTGGGTGGCGCAGTCGGTTAAGCGTCCGACTTCAGCCAGGTCACGATCTCGCGGTCCGGGAGTTCGAGTCCGGGAGTTCGAGCCCCGCGTCGGGCTCTGGGCTGATGGCTCAGAGCCTGGAGCCTGTTTCCGATTCTGTGTCTCCCTCTCTCTCTGCCCCTCCCCCGTTCATGCTCTGTCTCTCTCTGTCCCAAAAATAAATAAACGTTGAAAAAAAAAAAAAAAAAATTTAAAAAAAAAAAAAAAAAAATAGGTTGTTCTGTTGTTAAAGTCATCCTTACCTTTCAGAGATGCACTTTTCAGCTCAAATTAAATTTCTGTCTTCTCTGGAGTTGTAGAAAGCTATTAAGTGCCCTCTTTCTATTATAATAATTCCAACACTTGAAACTAATAACCTTCCTATTGTTCTTGATGTCAACATCACATTACTTCAAGAAATCGAACTCTTCAACTACCTCAACCCTAATGACTCTGTCTCCTTTCTGATAGAGCTGCTCACAGCCACTTACTGGACCTTTTCATTACTTTGACTTAGTTCTTGGACTCTCAAAGTATTCTCTTAGACCACAGTTTTCTCTGTTTTCAGCTAAAACTGATCTTGGCCCTCAGCATAATCTTCCTATCTTCAACACATCCTGCCTCATCTCTCTATGAGAGATGCCTCATAGAGGCATAGAGATTCTTTGCCTCATCTCTCTATAACTTGGATCCACTTGCAGTGTCTGAATAAAGATGGAAGGAGAACACTCACTGAGGGGGAAGGCACTGAAAGATGGGGCTGTAGGGACCAGACTGTTTACAAAGGGAATCTGAAGCAGCAAAGGCCAACAAGAATCCAATAGCTGAAAAGAAAGCAAAAGATCACGAGCCAATGAAAGGTGCAATGCATCAGATTTGAGGAATGTAGCTAAGCTATAAATAGGAAAAGAAATGGCAAGGTCAGAAGTAAGGAGGACTAGAAACAAGGTGGGATTGGAGCCTGTGATGGACATCATGCCTGCATTTCAAACTAAGGCCCAGAACAACTCAGGAGTGTTGGATACCTGGAGTTAAGGGCTCCTGAATCCAGGCTTCAGGGATAGGTCTAAGATCTTAAAGAAACATGCTTTAGACCTGATGCCCACTCAACTGGGGCCCCATTGTCAGCTGCAACAGTAGAGTTTTCATTGACCCCTCTCTGTTTCATTTGTCCCCACATTCTTGAGCTAAATTTATCTCACCAGAAACCAATTCAACATTTTCCTCTGATGTATTATTTGTACTCCCATTCCCAGGATGCCTCTCTCATTATATAATATATAATACATAATATATAATATATAAATATTGACTCCTTATCACATTTACCATTATTCCCGAGAACCCCAGATGTTCTCTATTCTAATATACATCTGGAAAATTTGAGAATAGAAACAGGTTTGTGAGTAATGCTTTTTAGAAAAGGGCTATGTTGAATTTTAAAATGTTTAACAAAAAATTAGGGCTTAGATAGTCACTAGAGATATGCCCTTGGCTTAACAGAGATGAAGCCGAGAGCTGATGGAGTGTGTGTGGTGAGACAAAAACAGAAGACTGGGGATGGAGCCCAAGAAACTAGATATGGTTGGGTGTCAGGAATTTTTCAGGAGACTGAAAATGATAGAGCAGATGCGTCTGGTCTAAGCTATTCACCAACTCCATGCTCAGTTTATAAAGAATAAGGCAGAGCGTGCTGCAAAGCATCAACATTTTTAATTCCTCCTTCTGAGATACTTTCTGTAATGGCAAGTGTCAGGCTTGGTGAGGTTTATGATGTTTTCCTCAGGCCCTGCACTGCTGGTGAATGGGACGTAGGGCTTTCTGTCACATCTGCTTTTCTTGGCAACCTTCCATCTCAGAAGTGCACTGGGACACCCTGAATACCTACTGAGGTCCTTCTCCTAGATCTCAGAAAGCAAATAGGATACCACTTGTGATTAGATGTTCCTCCAAGGAAAAATGTGAGTGTGCATCAGTGTCTGCGTGTTCTGTCTGTAATCCTGCTCTTAGCCCTCTGGCCTGAGAAGGCTAGTTCTTTTCTTCTGGACTGAACTGCGATGGAGACATAAATATATCTGGAATTTTTTAGCTATAAAATTTTTCTAATTGCTTTCTGCAGATATGTAATAACAGAAGAATTCCTGGCAGAAATTGAATTTGGCAGAAAGCCCAAAGTTGACTGGTTTTACTTTCCAAGCAAACATTCTTGTGCAGTTCTAATTTTCACTTGCTCATGCGGTGTCCTGTGGAGCAGTTTTGGTGATGAGCTGGATTTCATTGTGGGAGACTCACGGGTTCACAGGCAAGAAGTTTATTTTTGCTCCCTCCTGGAAGCTGTAATCCCAACTTTCACATCTCCAGGCTGCTTAAATATCTTCTGTTGCAGAATTAGGAACTTGTTTTCTACTCTTTAAAAAGAAGTAAAAGAGAGAAAGTAACAAAATCTATCAACAGGAACTATGGAAAGATGGGCACTGGATCTTGCACTATTATTTCAAGACAAATTCATTTGATAAATGCTTAATGGTCATCCACTGTGTATACGTTGTGATGTCAAACGTTAAAACAAACAGTTAGCTGTTTTCATCTCGACTGTCCATTTATGTCTTGGGAATCTAGGAATTTTAGTTCCGAATAATAATAAAAATGCAACAACCACTTCTGCAAGAATGTTAGGAAAGGCTCTGCCACTCATTGTTACGGAAAGCACGAGCAGATCATTCTTAGAAATGCTTTAGACTCCTCCTACTCCCAAATAGGGCACATAAAGAGCATTTCTGGCCACTTTGTGATGGCCATTTTGTAAACTGATGAAGCTAAGAGAAACTGACTGAAATCATGGTAGATACGGTTATGCAGGCAAACAAAAGACTTAAGAGATGGAAACCGGTGCTGAGCTCCTGGCCAGTGGTTGATGGCCTGCAGTTGTGGTTACATGTCTAAAATTTTTAAAATAGTAATTGCTGACAAACAAGGAGTTGCTTAAGTTTACAGTCTGAGTTCTTCCCTATCAGGTGAGGTGTCCTAATACAGTGGCAGGTCACACTAAGCTGAAATGACTTGTCCATCTGCCCAAGACTTTTGGTGTCTAAAAGAAATAGTCTGGGGAACTTAATCCAATTTAAAGCTTCATATGGAATTTTACAATGAGGCCCAATATATAATTTTAAAATTGCTTCTTACAATTCACTCCCCCCAACTTCCCACCTCTCACCTTCTCGTACGCTTGATCTAAAATACCATTGGCCTAGGAAATCTTTTGTTTGCAAGTTTTAATTAAATTCTTTGTTGTTCACAGATGTTACTGTCTTTTTTTTTTTTTGTTACTGTTTTAATATGCATAGAAAAGAGCAAGTTTTAATCTGGATAACATTTAAAGAGTGATTTTTACACTTCACCCTTTAAAAACAAGAGTGAAATAAGCAGCATAAACTGAGTTGCTCCACTTATGGTGCACTTAGAAGATTAGGTTTTGACTCTAAGGGAAAAGAAACAAATGCCAATGCCAAATTTTTAAAGATAAATAAGTATAAATAAATTAAGGGATGATGAGACTGGCTAACTATGTACTTCATGTGTATCTTAAGCAGGGCAGACTATTAAATTACTTCCCCTCTTTGGACTGTCCCTAGTACCTGCATATCATTAGGAAACTGACATCATCTTTTTCTTTTGAAGTTACAGTCCACATTTATATGCAAAGGGCATGTAGGTCACGTTAATTGTTGGTGACAGAATAACCTAGGACCCGACCGATTCAAAGTTTTGATACATTAAAATTATTACACTTTATAAACATCCCTGTTCTATATTTAAAAGACTTCAAAATATAGAGAGCATTTTTAGCGCCCCCTACAATTATAGGGACAGTAATGAGAAAGTAGTTGTTACGATACAAACATTTGAACAAGATGCAAATTACCTTTCAATTTAGAGCACATTAGTAGAACCTATAGCTTTTGTAAGAAAAACATGGATTCATAACATTTCTTTTTTTTTAATGTTTATTTTTGAGAGAGAGAGAGACAGAGCACAAGTGGGGATGGGCAGAGAGAGACAGAGACACAGAATCCAAAGCAGGCTCCAGGCTCTGAGCTGTCAGCACAGAGCCTGATGTGAGTCTCAAACTCAAGTTGTGAGATAATGACCTGAACCGAAGTTGCACACTTAACCTACTGAGCCACCCAGGTGCCCCAGATTCATAACATTTCTGCTGAACATTAGCATTTTTGTCATCTTACCCAAGGTTAAATGATTAAAGCCCACATCGTTTTGAAAGTATTCATTTTCTTAGAAAGTGGAATTTTTCTAAGAACATCACTGCTCTGGAAGACAGAATTTATTTCCAGAGGAGTCAGTTATTCACCAAGCAGTATGTTACATTATTGAAGCATTTTCTCTTTTCCCTCGACTGCTTAGCTTTTCCAAATAATGTTCAGTAAAGAAAGTACGTAGAATTAGTGTGGTTTCCCTTTTTTGATCAAGCCTATCGGCCATTAGTTTTAAAAGAAAAAATAACATATCAAAGGATACTGTAGTTTGTAGACTTAGGCAGAGAAAGCACTTTTAAACAAAGACTTCCTTAAGGTCATTGAAAAGAGTTGGTGTAAATTTGGAGACTAAATTTCTGTAAGACAAAGGCTTAAATATATTTTATTACTCAAAGGAAAAGGGTGATTAGTAGGAGAAAAGCTGCCACAGCATCAGTTGTCTAAATTGGTGAGAGTCAGAATTTGATGATTTGGGCTTTCTTTTAATATCCTTTGTCACATGCTAACCTTAGAAGAGAGGTGAGAGTTAGAAAGAGGGCGAAGTATCGGGGAATTCCTAAAAACAGATCCAGAAACCTCTGGCTGTTCCAGAATGCAACTGGCACAGAAATGAGTTAAAGTCATAGTCGGGAAGTAATTAACTTCCCTACCTCTGCCTCCTACAAACAAACCACTTAAAGATGGGCACACCACGGGATGTTTCTCAAAGCTGCAAATTAGTAAAGGTTCAGCATCTCCATTATATTACTGTGGCTCATTTTTTGACCTGTTGAGTGCCCTTAACATACTTGGAACTCAACAGTTCAGTATACATGAACTAGCTTCATATGGATTTTTACAAAACCGATGAGAGAAAAAATGGACCATTTTAGGGAAGACAGATTCTAAGCTAGTATGCATGACTCATCTCCATCTACCAACAAATTGCTCTGACCTCAGAATGAAGTCACTTTGTGTAATCTGGAGGTCCTGACAGTTTTAGAGGTGCTGATGGACATGTTAACTAGTCTGTTCCTGCACTGCCTTTCAGAGGCACACACATTTGCTGCTAATCACAGACTGACTTTGATGACTATCTCTCTGTGGTTAAGAAGTGATTACATTTGCTTGCCATTTTTCAAGTTCTAGCCTAACTAAAACAAACAAACAAACAAACAAACAAACAAAAACAACCAGAAAGAAGATGGAAGATATTCTCTTCACAAAGGTACTGCCCACTAGTAAACGAGCCACACGTAAAGGAGATTTGGAGATGGGCAATCACAGGGAGTTTGTGAAAAGGAAAAGCAGTAATGAAGCAGTGGGAATAAAAAAGGAGTACTTTAGAAAATAGTGAGGAAAAGTTGTATCAAAAAGGTAGCAACTCAAGCAGACATGGAATAATGTAGAATGACATGAAATTTGGGGATTTTCTGCAATAGAGACTTTTGGAAGAAAAGGATGGAATTCAATTTAAATAAAAGGAATACTCAAGTAGGAAGAATACCTACATTCAGATTAAATGAATATAGCAACACCTCTATTTAGGGGTTATTTAACACCTAAATAAAGGTACTTAGTAGAGGTATTTAGTAGAGGTACATAGCAAGGCAAAGTTACCTAGCAGAGCAACAGTGTAATGGATCACAGGTGAGAAAAATCCAAGACCCTTCTCCTTGCCTGTAGCAGGCAGCCACAGGGCAGCAGAGACTCAGGGAGTGGCTGCATCCTCACCACCTGGCTGGTCCAGACCATGGCTCACTGCACCATGCAAACCGTTCAGAAGTTGCATAGGGAAATGAAAAATGTTAAATAACTGACTGATGGTTTCATGGCTTTACCTAAATTACGTAGAAGAGGGGGAAATGTGGGGAATGTTTTTTTGGGAGGAAACAGCTGATCTGTATACAAGGGTGGTTTTCATGAGCTTTACGTTTTCAGAGGACTGCCTTGTTGCTTGCTGCTGAACCAGTTCATGAGCTAGTGTCAAGATACAGTTTGAATATCATATTCATTGAGTTAGTAATTTCTTCTCCTTTACATATTTTCTCCATGCCTGTGGCCATATGAGTAGGGCTATGCCATCTTCTTTGCTTGAATCTCATCGTGTAGTTCCATTCCTTCATGATTTACTGTGCTCTCTTTGTTTCAGGAAACGTGGTAGATACCAGGTTTATAAAGAGGAATGGAATATCCTTACAGAAGGCTTTAGATTTAGGTGGATCAGAGTCAAGTCCTATCCTTTCTCCTTATAGCTTTGATCCTTGGGAAATTTCATAACTTTTTTTATTCTTAGACTTGTACCAGCTCAGATTACCTGCATAATTACATGCAGGAGATATAACACCTAGGGTGACTGGCAGCTAGTGACCATTTATTATTTACTGTGTGCAAGATATTATGTAAACTACTTTATAAGATCTCCTTCAGTCCTCACAGGCAATCACTAGGTTCTGTTATCATTCCCATGATAGAGGGAAGAAGAAAGAGGCTTAGGAAAGTTAAGCAATTTGCTTAAAGTCAAAAGTGAATGTCAGAGATAGAATAATATTGGGCCTTCTGGGTCCAGAGTGGATGGTTGATCTGCGTGTGGGTCTGCCTCCTGATGGATAAGAGCCCAAGACAGAACCTGGAGTAAAACAGGTTTACAAAATTAACTTAGCTCTGTCCTGTGCTGGGGGAACTTGCATGTTGGTGGAAGGTGACAGAAGCCCAGTAGGAGGTGGGAGGGTGGGCGGGGATATGGCAGGCAGAGGAACTTCAAAGATACACTAAAATGTAATGTCATGCAAATCGAAGTGTAATTTTTAAGTGGTGGGAGAGCACAGTGGAGGGAGCTACTCACTGCCCAGGTTAAGTGGGGGAAATCTAAAGGGAAATTGAGCCTGTGGTGGGCTACAAGTGGCTCTTTAACCCCATCAAATAGGATTGAGCTTGATCCATCTTATGTCATCTCCATATAAACAAATATGGTTTTGGGGGTGGGGATATGGAGTGTGTGCCACCAAGTTCCTCAAGATTCCCCACCTAAAGAGAACTACATTTGGTGTGTCTTCAGTCAAGCCAGCTTCCTTAGCAGGCTGAGCCATCTGGGAGCTGGTTTTATTCAGAAGTCAGCATGTTGAAATGATGCAACCTGTTGTATTGCTGTTTTTAGAGATAAGGCCAAATCAACACTTCTTAGAATACTGTATTTCCTGAGAAGCTCTCTGGTTTTTTTCTTTTCTTCTCTCTTCAAGTAGAGCAGGACTGAATATAATGGTGATTAGGTCATGCCCAGCCTTGAGCACTGTGCTTGGCTCATGGTAGATGGGTGGTAGATGTTTACTAACTGCACGACTAAAGCCTTAGGAAGAGAGTTTATCAGATACTTTTATTGTATACTTGGGATGCAGATTCAAACAAGAGGACACTGTGGTGGAAGCAGGACACCACCTGCCATGCCCTGGAGCAGAACTGATCAAGAGAAAATTAGAGCAGTGGCCCTTGCTTTGCATTTCTCTTCCCTTGTAGTCAAGTCTGTCATTTCCCTGTTTGCGTGGATCGATACCTAACCCCATCTCAAGTTTGATCTCTGTAGTGACCAAAGAAATATAATTGAGGAATACACTTCGATTTCTAATTCTAAACCCAAGCTTATAAGGATGAAAAAAGAACCAATTAGAGTCATAGAAATTCAACTTTATTGGTTTCCCCTTGACTTATCCCTACATGCACTAAAATAAATGTTTAGAAAGGATTTGTGTATAGATGTTTAGGAAGCAGAAAGGATTCATAGCCTTAATTAAAATGTATTTTATAATAAAATGTTATATTTTAATTAAAAATATTTACATGAGAGACTGTGTAGAGTTGAACAGGTAGTTCAGAAATACTTGAACTCAATTCTAGGCTCAGCCACTTACTAGATGATTTTATCTTTTAAATGTTACTTTCTTCATCAGTTGAATGGAAATAATACCACCGATCAGATACGGTCGCTGTAAGAATTAGATGTAAAATGTAGGTGTATAAGAATACGTGCAAAATGCTTACCACATAATCAATACTCATTAACAGGCAGTTTTCATTGTTATAATGCAATATACGTTTGATTATGCTAGGGAAATGTCTAACATGAGACCTAAGTTGTAAAACTATGCACCATTGATAGGCATTTAATGGTTCTAATTTATTTGACCATTTCAAAGAAATTTAAGTCATTTTATTCAATTATTGATTTTTTAACTGGGCAATTCTTTAACTACACTAAGCAATTAATTTGAAATATTTAATAGCAATATGATTAAGTGTCCAAATATACCCAAAACTGGCAATATTACTGTACTAATAATTATCTAATTTCTGACTAAATTCTATTTGTTCTTAACTGCTTTAGTACCAGAAGTACTTCTTGTGAGACGCTAGGAGCTGCATAAAACAGGACAAGTCTATATGATAATACATTACTACAATTAGAAAGGGCAGTTCTTTTACTCAGAGAGATTAAAATCTAAATGGACATTTAAACTTAGTCTTATCTATAAGTAGATGGGCATTTCTTCTTTGGGGCATGAAGAATAACTTCAAAGATGTTTCTATCACAAGGTGGTTTGTGTATATAAATCTGTGTGATTTGGGGGACCTGGAACTAAAATATGACTTAAAAAGGATCTACTGGAGTGCCTGGGTGGCTCAGTTGGTTGAGCATCTGACTCTTGATTTAGCTCAGGTCATGATTCCAGGGGTGTGGGATTGAGCCCTGCGTTGGGCTCCACACTGAGCATGGAGCCTGCTTGGGATTCTCTCTCTCCCTCTGCACTCTCCCCCATCCATGTGCGCGCGCTCTCTCTCTCTCTCTCTCTCTCTCTCTCTCTCTCTCTCTCAAATTAAAAAAATAAATAAATAAATAAAGATGTTTAGAAAGAATCTACCATGTAGTAAATTCTGACATGGACAGGTGTATGTACGTGTAGAGTGGATGCTTCCATTAGCTTCCTATTGCTGCTGTAACAAATTACCACAAAAGTAGTAATTTACAATGGCACAAATTTGTTATATTATTGTTCTGGAGCTCCAAAATCCAAAATGGGTTTCACTGGGCCAAAGTGAAGGTGTTGGCTGGGGCAAGCTCCTCCCAAAAGGTCCAGGGGGGTGGAGGGATCTGTTTTCTTGCCTTTTCTAGCCTCTAGAAGCTGCCGACATTCATTAACGCATGTCCTCTGCTTTCAAAGCCAGTAATGTACAATCTGCACTGCCCCCCTCACCCCCTCTCTCTCAACCCTACCTCTGCTTCTGTCATCACCTTTCCTTTCTGACTGACTTTCTTGTGTCTCTCTTTAACTTATGAGAACCCTTGGGACTATGTGGAACCCATCTGGATAATCCAGGATAATCGCCCCATCTCAAAACTCTTAACTTAATCACATCTACAAAGTCCCCTTTGCCATGTAGAATAACACATTCACAGATTCTGGGGATTAGTATGTGAACATTGTTGGAGGACCAATATTTTGCTTTACAACATTGCTGAATCTTGTCTTCTTCCTCTCACAGGCAACTGGATGTACAGGATCTCTTCCAGTATCTGGTGAACTGGGAGAGTACTGGTTAGGGAAGGGTGGAAGAGTTAGTAAGGAGGCAAAAACTAATTCTTTTTCTTACCCTGAGAGATTATCTGGTTTTGTTAATGTACAAAGCACGGTAATCAAATGAACTCGAATGAATGAAAAACTTGGGGGAAGGTGACAAGTGTATACACAACAACACAGTGCATTTGGAGGGAATAGGACCATACGGAGGCTAGTTTTAAAAATGGAATCTGGTTCACTCTGCTCATATACTGGATGGATGCCACAGTACAGTTTTTGTGCTGTCATGGCATACACTTTCACTCGTTTTACTCCTTGCCCTTCCTCTCCATGTATTTTTTTAAGAACTATAAATTAATGCAAGATTGTGCTGTACATTTGCTCTTTCATTTTATTCTCCATCTACTTCTTGGTTTTATAATATTCAAATGAGGGTAAAATATATAAAACTCAAATTGATTACAAATTTGACTTGGCAGCAGCAATATGAATGTTTAAAAGAGATGAATTTTATTATTAGCTGAGGGATATGCAAATATTGAGAATTACAGAAAACTTATTCATGCTAATGGCTGTGAGCCTGTGCTGTGTCCATCAGTGTGATATCCTGTACACGAGTCTGAGCTGGATTATAGATCATATGTTTAGATTTGATAGAAGTTAGTTCATCACTCTCCCAATTTAGTTCTAAATCAATTTTCCAAGTACTAAACAGTTGACTTCTTTATAACGCATCAAAAATACAGCAGGAAGCCTATTGATGCATCACTGAAAGTGTGTTTGCCTTATTGAAGCTGATATCTGTGTTTGCACCAGCTTTGTGGGCTTCTTTGTGGTCCACCAGCTCACTTTCTTCCTGGCTCTTAGTTTGGACTAAATAAAGATTTATTGGATTGACTTTAGACAATTGCAAAGAAAAAAAATTAACTTCTTGTTTATTTGCTTAAGAGTTCAAATTACTATTAAAACTTGGAATTTCTTTGAGTCATAATTATATACTGGGTTAGCTCTCTGGGACTAGTTTCTATATGTTTTTATTATATTTGCAATAGGAGTCAGTTCATGACAGAACAGTCTCCTTGTTGTTTGAAGTTCGCTTCATCTGTTTACTGGGAAGGTGAGTGTTTGGGTTTGGTTTTGGTTTTTGGACACGTGTATTCCTTGAGAAGTAGCACAGATTGTAAAGTCACAGAACCTAGAGCCAGACTGCCTGGCTTCCCCTTCCAGCTCTGAAATTCACCAGCCACCTATCTTGAGCAAGTTTTGCAAGCTTCCTGTGTCTCTGTTTCCTTATCTGTAAAACGGAGATAAAAAATAAAAATAGTCTCTACTTCATAGGGTGGTTGAGAGCACTAAATGGATTAATGTCTGACACATAGAAACCATTTCATACATATTTGCTATCATTTTTTATTTGTGAATCATTCTTTTGAGGCCTTTATTTTCAGTCATGTCTACAATTTTGTTTCTGACTTGTCAGTGTACTTTATTGAAAAAGTAACACTTTTAACTTATTTATTACAATTGCCCCTCCACTTTTCCTTTTGTCTTATAATTATTTTTGTTTAAAAGATTTTTTTTGTTTATTTATTTATTTTGAGAGAGAAAGAGCGTGTGGAAGCCAGGGAGGGTCAGAGAGAGAGGGAGAGAATCCCAAGCAGTCTTCACGTTGTCAGTGCAGAGCCCCATGGGGGCTTGATCCCACAAACCATGAGTTGGTGACCTGAGCTAAATCAAGAGTCAGACGCCTAACCGACTGAGCCACTAAAAGATTTTTTACTTTAAATTTTTTATGCTTAGAAAGTCCAACTGAAATCATTTGCTACTTCTCTAAAGATTTTTTATCATTTTAAAAACCGTCTAACTCTTAACTCCATCTAATACTCTGTAACATGCTGTGACATGAGGAACTGTTTGATGCTTTCCACAAAATCATTACCCAGTTTCCCCAACATGATTCATTGGTAATGCTGCTGTCTCCTCCCTTTTGTTCTTCCACATAGTCACATGGCCAGCTCCTTCATGTTTCAGGGCAGATGTCCCCCTTCTGAGGATGCTTGCCCTGACACCTGCTTATTGATACACCCGAGTGGATTATGTCGTCTCCCGTAGGCTCCCAACTTAGCTGGTACAAACCTATTAACTCTTGGGTTATAATTTCCTGCCTTTCTTTCCAACTAGATTGAAAGGTGCATTGTGAATGTATCGTATGCTTACTGTAGATAACCGATAGTTGTTTAATGATAATGAGTAAATATATTAAAATAAGCCTTCCTAATTATATAATGCAAATCATTTCCTTTTGAAATTTCATATGGCAAAGATGGAGGGAGATATGTGAATGTCACCCACAGCAATTAGATTCCCATAAAGCTCCCCTTTTTCTTATTACTGATGGTGTTTATATGTTGTTGTACTATGCTAGCCAGCATATAGAGGCCTACAGGGTTACAGCTTCACAGTGGGATTAGTATCTTCTATCTGTTGAATGGCCCTCTATCTCATTTAGTACACTTTGTCTTTAATGTTATTTTGCACGAAAGGAATATAGCCATGATGACTGTTCTTCATTTTATATTTGCCTGTTACATTTTTGCCCAATATTTTCTTTTTAAATGTTGTGTCTTGTTTTAGGTTTATTTCCTGTGAGCGGCATATGGTTGGATTTATTTGTTTGTCTTTTGGTATGGCATTTGACCTGTGTTTATTTTCATGACTGTTATATCTGATCTTATTTCTACCTTCTTGTTTAGGTATTATATGGTAAAACCCTTTCTTTCTGACTGACTTTTGTCACATGGACTGTGTTTGACTTTGTGTTGATGTCTCACATGAGTACCAAAGTGGATTCATATAGACTTGAGCTCACAGAACTAAAATTTCAGTAACCAGTATCCAATTTTCTAACTGATTTTAGTGTTTAGTGTTATAAAGGGGGCATCTAAGGATGTCTGAATTTTGTTTTTTCACCACAGAAACTCTTCACATGTCTAGATAATTGTAGAACTTTTCTCTCTCCTTGTAAAACATTCAAGTTTTACAAGGATTTATTGTTATATTGGTGTTTTAAACTTAATTTTATTTCTGGATTATGGTAACTAATTTAAATCTATGCCCAAATTTTTATTTTCAGCAATTTTTCCTCAAATATATATGATAAGTTCTGCTTACTCCCCCAGCCTCTCACTGCAATGCTGTAATTGTAAGGTTTGGATTTTGCTCTCTGTTCTCTGGCATCTCCTTTCACATTGCTATAGCATATATTATTCTATTTACTGCCTTCAGTGTGTGTTTTAATTCTTCTAAACACTTTAATACCTCTGGTTCTTTTCTCATCTCTGACAGCTTTCTTTTCTTCTGATTTTACCTCAGCCAGGTGCCTCCTTTAAATCAGACACAGCTGGGGCGCCTGGGTGGCGCAGTCGGTTAAGCGTCCGACTTCAGCCAGGTCACGATCTCGCGGTCCGTGAGTTCGAGCCCCGCGTCGGGCTCTGGGCTGATGGCTCAGAGCCTGGAGCCTGTTTCCGATTCTGTGTCTCCCTCTCTCTCTGTCCCTCCCCCGTTCATGCTCTGTCTCTCTCTGTCCCAAAAATGAATAAACGTTGAAAAAAAAAATTTAAATCAGACACAGCTAATATGAGTTTCATAACACCAGCAACTGGTCTGTCAGTGAAATACAGAGGTCAAAGTATCTGAAACTTTATTCTACAGACTTCCATGTAACCCATATTGGGTAGGCAAAAGGGAAAAGAAATAAGGTGACTCACAAAAATTTAAATGGTATTTGTGCAAGCCAGTTTTGAAGCATCTGGTGTTTATATCTATCTTTTATCCAATTATATCCATTATAGTATCATAACATGGTCATCCTTTCCATAAAACTTGATCCACCACTACAGTTTAGGAATGTACCTCTCATATTTTGACAGGAAGAAGAAATATTACATTTAGAAAATGTGCTGAGATGGAATCTTGCTTTAGAAATAAGATTATGACAAAGCACTTGGCTTTGCGAACTGTGCCACATTGGGTATTTCTGAATAGACATTTTTCTGACTTTGACCATATTTTTGAGCAACACACTGATCCCAGCACTATGTATCAAACCATTGACCTTTATCTCCAAGTTCTTACTCTTTGAAGATTTTAGGTTTATATATATAACTTGTTACTTCAGATTTTAGACAATTATTTAATGGGAAATGAAGATAGATTTGTTATTTGTTAATGTTGTAAGAGCGAGCATATCCTTTTATAAACCACAGAATTCCAAATTTAAAATTTCCTGAACAGCTGGTTAGAAGAATGGTTTATAATAAGTGTAACAATGGCCCTTTTGAAATGTCTGTTAATACTAGCCTGTGCATATTTCTAAGAATTCTTTCACTAATAATAGAAGCTGTGAAATTAGAAGAAAATCCAAGATTGTATTAATTACATTGACTATTTCTCATTGTTTTCTACATCTGACTTCTTAAAGCTATTATTTTACTCCAAGGAAACACAGGATGCATCGGATGCCAAGGATGCATAGTCATCCTTCTGTGACTGACTACAGGCATGTGAATAATTGGTCAAGAAAGGAAGAGCATTCTATCTTATATTGTACTACTTTGCTTTTTTTTTTAGTGCTTTAAACACAGACTTACCATATAAAGTAGAAATCAAGAAGACATAACAAGTTCTGTAACTGGGCAAATTTTATTGGTTGATTGATTTAGTCACTTTGTTTTTAAAAACTGCAGAGGAAAAGCGCATGTTTGGAGAGCGAGAAAATAGATCTGTAGCCACATGATTTAAGTCTCGTGATTTAAGAAAATAGAAAGTGGATCTATCTGTAGTATATTACAAAAAATAATAACATAGGTATTTTTCCTAAGAACCTCAGAATTCTTATAAAAGACATTCTTATCCTTGGTGTGTTATAGTTTTCATGGTAACACCTCATAATTTTTTGTGTTTTGTTTTCTTCCAAAGTGCTTACTTATTATATGTTCTTTCTGCTTTATAGGATTTATTCTATTATGCAAAGAATGAATATTTGGGGTAGATTAGCAATTATTTTCTCATCAGCAAACAAAAGAAAACATTCAATATTTAGGGTGCAATGGAGTCTATGTCCAGCTATGCTATTAACTCTGGAGATTTGGGAGAATTCACTGAACTTCTTTGGATTTTCATACTCATCTGCACAATGAATTACCACCAAGCCCCAGAGACAAGTCACTTCTAGTACAATGATTTTGTGATCTTAATATTTATAATGCCTTCTAACAGAAATAGTCATTTGAAAAGTTTGTTTTTTCCCTTCCTTTTTCACAGACCACTTTAGCCTTATGGCATGTTCTTACATAGTCTGATTTACATACTTACAGGTATGCAAATTTCCCCCTATATTTCCATAGGTGTTTTGTGACAAGAGCATCTTTATTTGTTCTTCTTTGTCACCTCTCTCTTTAAAGGTTCCCTAAACTCATTTTACACTGTTCTCCAATCTCAATTGCATTCAAGTCTTCTGAAATAGCACAGTAGGAGATCAGGGGACAAATGTCCCTGTTTTTTTCCTCACTTATCCCTAGGAAAGAAGCTGTCTTTTCAACCTTAAAAAGTTACATCCACTGTCATCAGTTTCAAGATAGGAGCAGACGGAAACACTGCCTTATAGTACACTGGGCAGGAAGCAACACCTTGTTTTTCAGATGAAGAAATTGATAGGTATTAACTTAGAAGGTTAGGAAACAATATGGACACGGTTTGTTAACTCAAGTAAGTTTTCTACTCCATGACTACCTGTGTGGGCAAAGTTACAGATAGGAAGGAGAAATGGAGAGATTAAAATGTAGTGTCTTGTCTGTGATCAAAATGAAAGGCCATAAGGCAATGGAATACAAATTTCTTAATAAGCAGGTCACTGATTTCCTGACCATTAGTCTTGGGCATTTCACAGTAGGATGAAAAATGATAAAACTCAAATATTTGAAAAGTAAATACCATCTGTAAATTTTAGCAAAAATAAACTGTGACTTTCTGTTAGATAAATAAAAGAATGACATCTTTTATGAATAATACACAAAATGAAATTTGGGTGTTAATATGGAAAAACTTTAGGGAGTCATGTTCAATAAAATCTATATAGTAATCATTCACAACAAAGTAATAGTACAGTTGAATATAAACTGAATTCGTCTGTGCAGATAGATAATCCACAGGGGAAAATAGAGATGTATTTTCTTTATCATGTGAAAGACTTTCAGTGGTACGGGAGAATGTCTTCTTATCGGAATCAACTGAAGGAATGTACTTTTGTATGAATGTGAGGCTTTAAATGACAGGTGAATTTCAAAAATAACTGACATTTGTTATGAACAAATCAGTGTTGTACAATCATAGCAGTCATAATCACAACTTTGTATTCCTGTATATTTTGTATTTTTGAAAGCATTTTAAGTAAAACATATTTACAATTTTAACTGAAATATATGAAAATGTTTATTTGAATAAGAAGTCTCTGTGGAAAACCAGATACTCAGGGAGCCAAAACACAAACGATTTTTAATTTTTTCTCATCACATAGGTTGCTCTCAACTGCTATTGTATACATAAACCTTAACCAAAAGGATTCTATAAGATGGTTCAATGTGGGAGCTGGGGGAGGAGGTATGAAGAATAGAAAAGAAAAGAGACAGCTTGGTTATCTGTTACCTGGGATTGTTTGGGCCATGGTTTACAGTGATGAAATCAAACCAATCCAAATAAAGTATACCAATGAGCCCTGTTCTACGAGCTCCAGAAAATACCAGCCCTAAGATGAAAGGCAGGGGGTGCATGAATGAGTAATGAATATATATGCATCCATGCATATGCATGTGTATATATGTGTACGTATATATACACTGATTGGTCCCAGAAAAAACCCTTGCAATGATTTTGGAATTAGAGTTCTTTAACAGTGAATAGTAAACCATCAAACAAAGAACACTAGATTAAATACGAAAATCTAGTTTTGAGACCAGCTCTGGCACATATAACTAAAAAACCGTGGAGAATCACATAACCACAGAGAGCCCTTGTCTTCCTTTCACATAAGGAAACATTTAGACATGTTTTCCTATGCCAAAAAGGAGCTTGTTAGATTAGGTAAGACTATATGATATTTAGGACCTTTCTGTTTCTGACAACTGTTATTCTGTGATCATGCAATCAGTCTTTTGCTCTGTTTCCAAATATGTAATTCCTGTTACCCTGTATTTTTGTCAAGTAGATGGCTTAAATGGGGAAATATCAGGCCATCTGAAATGGGTGACTGACAAAGCTTTTTCTAACAGTACTATTATTTCTTTCTCATGTATTACAGGTCTCTATGAATAAAGGAAATAAATCCACAGTCTATAATTCTCATGGCAATCGCTTATTTTGGCTAGATCCATCTCCTGAGTGTTAGGGGTGGGGAGACAAGCAAAGAGCAATTTTTAGACATTCTAAAGATTTGGTCCACCCATCACATCTGCCTCTAAATAATTGTGTGATCATGGGAAAGGTTTTTAACCACTGTGACTCTCCATTTTCTTATCTATAAATTTTAGAAAATAATAGCACCTACCTCATGAGGTTGTTAAACAAGAGAAGCAAATGAGAAAATGCTCTTACTGCATTTAACCTAAATTCAACCCACGGTGCCTCAGGAATGTTCATTATTAACATCATGAAGCTCTTAATAAATCACTGTCTTTCATCAGAATAATCACAGGAGTAGGAGGAGAGACAATATTTTTGTTTGATGTTCTCATAAGCATATGCTTCTGTAGAGGCATTTTGTAGCTTTGCTTGAAAGCCTGAAGAAAAGAGGGAGACTGTGGAACATTGCAAATACAGTGTTGTGAAATGATGCAGTCTGTTTTATGAGAGCAGATATTTTAAATGCCTTTACTGTTCATAAGGTGATGGTATTTTCTTTTCAAAGCCTGAAACACATATCTGAGCGTGCTACATTTGTTTGCAGTGACCGTTGGCCCTAATAAGCTTGCCAGTGGGTTTGCAGAAGACAGTGCTGCACAGAGCGAGGGTGTGTCAGACCTCCAGGAGGTGGTGTCCTTGAAGGAGCGGATGGCGAGGTACCAGGCTGCTGTTTCCAGGGGTGACTGCCGCAGCTTCTCTGCCAATGTAAGCTGCTCCTGGTGGTTTTGCATTAGGCAATGTGCTTTTTGTCTGCCCTTCGCACACTCTCCTTACACCGTAATGCAAGAATACCACTGGGTGGTGGGATAAAGCAGAGAAAGCACATAGTGTGAATCAAAGGCAAGGATGTGAATTGAAGCTTCAGTGCTGCTACTTACTAGCTGTGTGAATTTGGGCTACTATCTTAACCCCTCCCTGAGCTTCAGTTTCCTTAACTGAAAAATGGGAATAGCCATCTACCACAGAGGATCTTAGAGAGAAGTCAAAGAGATAATTTACGTGTAAGCCATAAGGCAGAGTATAAATGTGTTATTATTGCCATCATTATCATTTAACCTATAGCTATTCTCCTCAGGAAGGTTGGGAATTAATTTCAAATTTTAATAATGTGGGTCTGCATGCCGCCCTCCTTGGTCTCATGTATAGTTCATTTAAATTCACTGGCAGTATAAATTTTTTTTTGCTTTTCTCATTTCTCTGTATGCACTAAATCCATTAGGAGTAGCTTAATCAACATAGAAATGAGGGAGATTAGCAATGTAGGCACTCTGCTAAACCAATTATGATTATAGGAAACAGCAGGATTCAGTAGGACCACCAATTTTAGAGCCAAAGCATAATAAAGTCATATTCAAAAGAATTTGTTGGGTTCTATCATCTGTGGCCTTCAATCCACAGGGTTTGATGAGTCATTTTATTAGTAGCAGCTTTATAGCTTAATGGAATATAAGGTTACTCTTTTATAATTATAATCTCCAAATTAGCAAAGTTGTTCATTTAACCAAAAGAGAAAGAGAGAGAAAGAATAGCCAAGAAGGGTGGCGTTCTAAAATAGCTACTCTTAACATTCTTCTTTACAAATTATTTAGAGACAAGGCTGACTGTGCCAAACTCATTAACAATATTGTAATTCTAAATGACATTTAAGTTTTTACATAGTCATTAAAATCCATTTTAGATGCAGCACGGATTTTGAATGAATGTACAGAAATCACAGAAGTAGCTAGATCTCTTCCAAAATAAATAGTATCACTCCAGTGCCTCCTGCCAGTCCTCTTAGATAGCACCCCCTGCTGGATCATTAGGGAACTTTACTACAAATTAGTGTTCTAAATTGGAGAAAAGATTCTTGGGGAAACAGACTGATTTTGAAAGTACCTAGTGAGAGAGGGGTTATTTAGTAAACAATTTTTTTTTAATTTTGGAAGACTTTTATCTTACAGGCACTGGGAGAATACACCATAAGACAAATTTGTATTTATACTGTGCTAAAAAACAGAATATTTAAATCGGCACTAAGAAAACTAAATTATCCCACTATTTAATACAAACACACAAAAAATGTTAATGCTATTATGAAGGTAGCCTACATATAAAGAATTTAATAACGCTTCTCTGCTTGTTTTGGCTCAGGTCGTGATCAGGGTTGTGAGATTGAGCCCTGCATTGGGCTCTGCACTGGGCATGGAGCCTGCTTAAAATTCTCTCTCTCCCTCTTCTTCTGCCCCTCCCCCTGCTCTCTGTCCAAAAAAAAAAAAAAAAAAAAACCATGGAAACTGCCATTAACAACATTTCTGTCTACACAAAAAACCCATTAGTTTATGTGCATAATCTGGAAGTCTCTGATTCAGCCCCAAACTGAATCCATTATATTTCAGTCACGTTGAGATCAGTTTTTGATGATCCTAGCCTCAGCCAGATGGCATTTGGTTGAACCTAAATAAAAGTCATGCCCATGGAAAGGCAATGGTGTGCAGAAGCACCCTAGAAGAGAAGGGAGAGGTAACATTTGCTAAGCAATGAATTAAAATGCCAGATTCTGTGCTAAGCAGTTTTACTTCCTTTATCTTTTTTAGCACTCACAAGAAATATGTGGAAAATACATTGTTTTCCCAGTTTATAAGAAATAAAACTGAGGTTCACAAATTCTGGTCTAAGATTTTAAGTGTCAGAACCGGGATTAGAATTACTATTTGTCCAATTCCCCAATTATGTTATTTCTACTATACCCTAGGACCCAAGGCCAGTTCTTCACAAAGAAAGTAAATGATTGTGTAATGTATTCACCTAGGTAAGTGTTAGGTAGCTAAATTACTTTATTATTAAAATAACTTAATTAGGTTCTGTGTTAGGTATTTAAATCAGTTTGTCAATAAAATGTCTTAATTATTATGGGCATACCCATTAGATTCCAAATCTTATTTCTGAGTCTGAGATTAAGAAACATTGAATAAGGATCAACATAAAAATGTTTAATACAAACAATCTAAGTTATGTGGTCATTGACAATAACACGGGTTAGTTGAAATGTACAGTGCATGGGGCCAAACAAGGCAAAGGCACAGGGATGCTCTCTCCACCTGAGCAAGGAAACATCACTCTAGCTCGTGACCAAAGACCGCTCCTTGAGCAGGTCCTGCCATCTCATATATGTAAACCTTCATTTACAAGCTGAGCTGAATAAAGAAACCATATCACCGCCACTGAACTACAGCTCAACGGACTTCCTCACTTAGGTGGGTGAGTGGCAACAATAGTGTATAATAGTTGTACTCCTGGCAAAAATAACCAACTGTATGCATTTTTGCACATGTAACATGGTCTGATTCCAAAGTGCAATGCTAAAGGAAAGGAATGGGTATATTTGGGGTTTTTTAATCCATTTGGTAGATGAGAAGCAACATGTTCAGTATCAGAACTGATATTTTTGTGAAAATGCACTTACCAGGAAAGTATTCAGTCATTAACATAATTACTGAGGCTTATTAGATTAATTTGCACATGATTTGGACATTGTTTATAGTTGTTGGAAAGAGTGGGCTTTTTCTTAACAATAGTTGCCTTGATTTCCATAATTTAATGTTCTTATATTATCTATGTCTGATCAATCAAGGAAGGCCATTTATGTACATTAAATGGCAATGGGGAAAGGTACAAGAAACATCGTGGCCTTAAATCACCCTTTCCCTTCTTTATCTTAAATTTCAAAATAGATGCCATACTTTCTCATGACCTTAACATGTATCAAATGGCCGTAACTGGCCGGGATTTATATTTGAAGTTTGTTGCAGAATTTGATAGAATATATATCTAAAACATATAAATATACATTTTTATCCCTTCTTTCCATACAGCAAATATGCATATTCTTAAATATTGGATAGTTCACAGAATTAGGGCAAGGTTATGAACTTGCTAAAGCAACCACTTGAAATTGCTAGTAATTCAGATAATCCTGAGTACTAACTCACTCTCCAATATTTTGAAATTTAGGAAAACCCACGATAATAGTTGTATTTTTAGTATCAGTTTGAGAAACTACATATTTGGGTAGAGATTCCAGGATCCCTGGAGTCCACAGTCCATGTTATGGGAGCCTCAGCTCACAGGTATCCAGTTACTTTCAGGTCTCAAGGCTTCAAGGTTATGTCAGGACTGGGCCAGACCTCAGGAGACCTCCCTGTAGTTTGAAGGGTTGCTGAATCTCTTCCCAGTTTTAAGCAGCCCTCCAAGCTTCCTAGAGGAGGGCTGGTTGGCATGGGGCCTGTTTGCTTGAGAGTTATCATCCCATCTGGGTTAGAGTGCCTGCTAGGCTGAGGAGTGTGTTGAATCATCAAAACCAAAGCCCTTAAGTTTCTACACTTCCCACAGGGGCATGAGATCTGACAAGGCTCCTCAGTGTTTTTCAAGTTGTTCCAAATGATGCCTATTGAATTAGGCTTTCTATTCTGCAAAATGTCAATGATAGCCTAGAATTTTTCTGACTTTAAACCCTCTGATTCTCACACAATACTAAAAGCTGAGTCCTGGGGTATGCCAGTCCTGGAGGAGTTGTTTTTCTGCCTGCCCTTTAGTACTAGTGATTAAGACAAACAGCAGTCATTAAAACAGACAGATAGGGCTTCAGATTTCAGCTCCTACACACACCCCAGCTATGAGAACTTAACAAGTTGTCTTACTTCCCCAAATATCAATTTCCTCATCTTAAAATGAGGCTAAATGCCCGTATCTCACAGGAGTTGGAAACATCAAATGACAAGATGTATGCAAACACATAGAAATCACTCAGCACTAATATTAAGTAGTTGTTATTATTACTGATATTGACATTTTTGCATAAGAGAAAATTATTTTGTTCGTGTTTAGTGATTTAAATACATTTCGGAATGAGTCAAATGTTTTAAATATTCTGAATAATGTGTTGCCTATGTAGATGTTTAGGATTTTAATGACAACCTTACTGTGGGTTAAAATTGAATCCATTATTCTAATTTCTACTAGTCTGAGTATTATTAGAGAAATACATTCTACAGGTTTAATCTCCAGATATCAAAATCTATCTGAGATGAGGAGAATTAACTCAATATTTTTAAGTTCCCTCTGACTTTATCAAAAGACTGATAAATGAGAAAACAACACGGAGAGATTATTTTTATTAAAGTTTTCTATAAGGGCCCACTGAAATAACTGTGTATTGTTATATTTTTTAATATACCACCCATCAATAATTGTCAGCTATAAAAAATAATAGCTTGCAAATCCCATCTTGAGCAGATCTAAAATCTAGAATCTTCCCTTTTCTTAAATCATCTCAGATGATGGAGGAATCCGGAATGTGCACAGTGCCTGGTGGTTTGGCCAGAGTGAAGAAACAATTTGAGAAGGACAAAATTGCTTCTTCTTGTAATACCTTGTCTCAGTACCAATACCAGCACCAGAAAAGATCTGAGCAGGTAATACTACTACAGGTAACGGATAAATCACATAGGGTTGAAGTCCTCTCTTCCAGGGCCAATGTAGAAAGCCCCTCTTTAGTGGCACATTTATTTTCATTACTCATTAACAAATATTGTAATTTTAAAATGCTTCAGAAAATCATCTTTAAAGCATACCACTGTACTGATTTCCTTACTTGGAGCATTTTTCTAGGGAACCATGCTGGAATATTTTTCTTCTCAGCTTCTAATGTTTCCTGGGTTAGTCAACAGGTAAATAGAAATGTTGAGAGCAAATGTTTATATTGAGCCTCTGCTTCTAGGTTATAATTCATGATAAACTATCTGCTGGTTGTTTGGACAGATTAAATTTGAAGCATTATTTAGCTGATTATTGTGATGAGTTTTCTGTTTTCCTTAAAATCATCAAGAATTGAGTAGTAGAACCCAGATGTTATATAAAACTGCATAATGCAACTTCTACATTTTATCTGATATAAAAGTTTTTTTCCCATTTCATTCCTCCATTATCATATATCACCAAATATTGTCATGGGTTATGATGATTTTTGAATGGGAGAATCCCAGTAATAAAACCCATTAGACTTAGCTCAGCACTTTGAAAAACAGTAATTGCACTGTGAACAGCCGTATTTAGGTCCATGTTTTCCACGAGGAAGAGAGTAACTGGGGTACTTCTAAAATTTTGTGGTGGAAGATAAAAGGTTGTTTTTTGTTTGTCTGTCTGTTTGTTTGTTTGTTTGAAGAAAAATCCCTAGGATATTTGGAGTTACCTAAGTTTTCAAAATGAAGGCAATTGTGTGTGTATCATATGTGTGTGGGGGAGGGTGGCATAGGTAGGGGGGAATATAACAATAGAATGATTACAAATCTGATATGTAAAATAGTATTTGTTTTCTTTTTCTGGCTCTGTCTGAAAAGTAAAAAAAAATGTGCAGTCTAAATAGCTCAATAAATTTATGGTACGATTTATTTTAACTTTGCCTAATAGAAACAAAATGTAAATAAGAAATTAAGATTGGATATACTTGTGATCCAATATGTAGGCATTGCAACATAGGAGTCTTTAAGTGAGCCAATTGTGTGTTTACTTGAAACTGATCAACGATACAAGGTGTAGTTATAATTAACAACTTAAGTAACAAATTCCACATAGAAATGAATTATGTACAGATCCTTTATTTTGCAGGGAAATATTGTGATTGAGTGTAAGGGCTGTGGGACTTAAAGATCTCAGTTTAGAGGCCGCCAGACCAGCTAAGTGACACAGACCTACAGCCACCTTCATGGTGCATGGCCGTAGGTGATTACTCACGGCCCCATTCTCAGAAGGCCCCTGCACTTAGCTTAATGTTCTGATGTCATCATCTTGAAATTCTTAATAATTTTTGAACAAGGGACCCAATTCTGGTATTCTCATTTTGCAACAGTTCTGGCAAATTATGTAGTCCATGCTACACAAATGAAATTCATCACCTCTCAACTCTCAGTTTCTGATCAATTAAGATGGGACAACTGATGAGTGATTTGTCCATCTCATGAGGTTACTGTGGAGGTCTCATATGACAAAGAGCAGCTTCCATGAAAGTATTTCAGTATCCGTGAAACTTGAAATCAGATAGGACTCCTTCATACTGCAAGAGACACAAAGCCCAACCCAAAGTGTCATACACCAAAAGGAACATCACAGATTCACAAAAATGCAGTCTTGTGGAAGGGAGATTTGGTGTCAGCTCTGGTAGCTTACTAGAGCAGCTGGCTTGCACCAACTCTCTGGTTATTAAATTTTTAGGAATGTTGCAAACCAGATGATATCATGTAAATAGCTTCAAATCAGCCATAGTGAGGATACTTATACTAGAGAAATTGGCAAATGCAACAAATTAGGGGTATACGGTCTTTTATTCTCTCTTCCTTATTTTCTCTCTTTTTTTTTCTTGAGAACCCATTGTTAAGTATGTATTTCCTTACCATTAATATAAGGGCCCAACGTATGTCCATAGCATAGTAGCTAAGAGTGGGTCCAAATCCTTACTCCTTCATCTATTAGTTGCATAACATTAGGCAAGTTCCTTGATTATAATGTCAAGATTATAAATGTACCTACCTCATAAGTCTGTTAAGAGGATTAAATGAATTATATTTGTAAAGTGTTTAAGACTGTGCCTGGCCCACTGTAAGCACTACACAGTGTATCACCTTGATTATATTTCTTTGTTTTTTTTTTAACCTCACCTCCTCTGAGTTAGCCTCATTCTCACCCAGGTTTCCCTCAGATAATAGTAAAAAAGATGCAGAGAAAAAGTAAGATCCTTTTCCCAGAAGTTTCAGGAACAAATCTTACTGCATCTAATTGGCTCTAAATGAACACTCATGCTTTTCCTAGAACTAATTGCTATAGCCAGGGGATGGTGATTGGTGGAAGCCTCTACACCTGTTTACCTAAATGGAAGTTCTCAGCATTCAGTTATCAAGGGAGAATACGTGGATACTGGGTAAAAGCAAAACCAAACAGCAGCAACATATAAATGTTTTATGGATATATAGATACACACACACACACACACACACACACACACACACACACACAAGCTCCTTGCAAATGTAATCTGTTATTATAAACTGTAGTCTGGGCTCTAGCACATGAAATATTAATGCATGTGAGTCTAATAAAAAATGTACACTAAAAGGCTGAATATCTGCAGGACTCTGGGCCTATCGTGACCTCTCTGAACTTCAGTTTCATTATCTACTTTGAGACATGCTAATTATCCCCAATAATTCCATGAGGAATGACTACACCTAGGTCATAATGCTACGTAATATAAATAACATAAAGGAAACATGTTAGAATAAGTGAGTAAATGTCTTTTATTGAAATGTATGCAAGTCTGTAGGAGGATGAAAGAAAAAAGTCATCTGTACCTCAGAAAATGAAATAATTTATAATCCTTATTATGTGCATCCTGAGAAACTTAACAGAAAACCATGGGGGAGGGGAAGGGGAAAAAAAGTTAGAGAGGGAGGGAGCCAAACCATAAGAGACTCTTAAAAACTGAGCATAAACTGAGGGTTGATTGGGGGGTGGGGTGGGAGGGCGGGGAAAGTGGGTGATGGGCATTGAGGAGGGCACCTGTTGGGATGAACACTGGGTGTTGTATGGAAACCAATTTGACAATAAATTTCATATTAAAAAAAAGAAATTTGAGATACATGTCAATTTTGATTAGAGAGAGGAAAATGTAGAAAAATCATGTATTAGATACTCACTTAAACTTTTAAAGCCATCAAATGCATTCTAAAACCTGCTTCTCTTATCAGCAGGGATAGAGCACATTCACAGGTAGAGGCAGATTGTTGATTCGGTTTTACCTAAACTGTTGTCCACCCAGATGTTTTCAGTCTTTGCTTGTTGAAAGTACTTGACATTTATCTCTCTGCAAAATCTGTCCCTAGCCAAAAAAAAAAAAAAATTTAGCATGTAAAAATTAATATTAATTTGAAAATTAAGTTTGATTAGAGTTAAAAGAAAGAACATTTGTTTTGGATTTCTGACAGTAGTCAGGGTCACAATTAGTAATCCTATAAGGTGTAATAATTAAGTTCAATCTGCCTTTTTCCTTTCTAATGTACTGAAGTCAGATGTTTCAGGGTAATTAGCTATTTGGTAACCGTTTGTCTGAGAAATCAGCAAAGGGGCTAAACAAGTTTAGAAAATTAAAGTGTCTCTCAGATTAAAGATCCCTTCTGTCTGCTGATTGATCAGACTATTTTATCAACCACCCTTTATTCAATAGGGGTTCTGGAGGCACCTGGGTGGCTCTGTCGGTTGAGTGTCCAACTTTGCCTCAGGTCAGAATTTCATGGTTCATGGGTTCGAGCCCCACACGGGGCTCTGTGCTGACAGTTCAGAGCCTGGAGCCTGCTTCAGATTCTGTGTCTCCTCTCTCTCTGCCCCTCCCCTGCTCATTCTCTCTCTCTCTCTCTGTCTCTCTCTCTCTCTCTCCCTCCCTCTGTCAAAAATAAATAAATTTAAAAAATTTAAATGGGATTCTGAAATAGAAAAAAAGGAGGTATAAAATATAGGAACATTCATTTCTGCCAGACATTTAAAATTTGAGATAATGTCATATTTAGATATGCTAGATTTGTCATGCCTTATGGTTCTACCTGTTTAAGTTAGCAGCATCACTGTTAGCCTATGGAGTATCCTTATGTAAATTAGAAAAGGGAACCACTCTGGACAATCAGACCCGTTGAGTGAGGGAAGCATGGGACAAGGGTTCAGCTTCTCAAAAGAATGTGTTGGGGAAACTTTATGTAATCCATTCCCATATTCTTAAAAGGGTGCCTTGAAATATGCTGGAGAAGGTATTAGAATACATGTGTTATTGGTGTGAAATTGCCATCATCTCTTTCTGAGTTCATTTTCACTTGCCCATTCTGTGGTTTCTGTCTTTTCAGGACTTTCTTTTTCTTCCCTTTTTCCCCTTTTTTAACAGCTTTATTGAAATACAGTTTGCATACCATAAAATTCACCCACTTTGTGTGTACAATTCAATGGCTATTTAGTATATTTACAAAGCTGTGCATTATCACCGCAGTCTAATTTTACAACATTCCCATCTGCCCCCCAAATAAACCTTGGACCTATTAGCAGTCTAAGACATCCCCTTTTGTGACATATTTTCACACTCAAGATTTGACCTTCATCTTCTCATATGAATTTCTTCTTTGTTTTCTGTCCCCTATACTTATGCAGTACTGAGTAACTCTGTGCTTATTAATTTTGAAGTCCTGGAAGCCTTTACTTTTCTGGGGTTGCTTGGTTTGCTTCAGTTTTGTTTTCTAAGTGGCTTAAGTAGGAAAGAGCAGATGGAGCTCCAAAAATTTTGGAAGTAATCGGTGCAATACAGTGCTTAGGTAATTGCTTTTATGTGAAAATGGCTGCACTAAAATCCATGTCAAGAGTGTGAAGTATTCCTGACCTTTGCTCCCTATGGCCAAGTCTCATGTGGACAGGAGGAAGCTGCAACACAGTGTGTGTCTTTCTACATATATCTGCTGTTTCAAATATCCTAACAAACATTAGCACTCGGTAAAATTATGTGGATTTGGAACAATCCCTAGACAGTTTTAGGCTGACAGAAAACATTTTTGACAGCTTGTGACAGATATAATCTGACATCTGTGTGTTTTAGACTCTTTAAAGGTGACCCATAATTATTTTCTAGCAGACTAAACATATTTTTTATCAGCAAAATGTCCACATTGCAAAGCATTTCTCATATAAGTGCTTTAAAACTACCTTTAGCTTTCTGCCACGTAATAATTTTTCAAGGTCATGGATTTCTATCATCAGCACCAACCTAACCTAGATCTCTATCAACACATAAGGTTGTGATCAAAAGCATGTCTTATATTGTCTTTTAATTGGGTATGCTATTTTTTAAATAACCATTACAACTTAAAGTAATCTCACTTAAACTGAGAAAGCTTGAGTAATGCTTCAGCCTGCTGGTTCTAGAGCCAGACAGCCCACGTTATCATCCTCAGAGTTAGACATCTGATCTCTTCTATAAAATGAGGATGAAGTAACAGGTGTGTTTTAAGAATAAAATAAGTTGATCCTTGTAAAATTCTTCCTAAAATGTCTGGCATATATGAATCGTTCAATAAACATCAGCTATTATCATCAGCAATGTTGCCACTAAAGCCCAGAAAGCATAATCAAGTGGTAATTATTCTCAAAGGAGAATATGATTCGTAAACATTTTATGTGCATGTAAAGAGACAAAGGAGAATGACATTGTTCTTTGCCTCACACCTCACACGCCTCAGCTTTTTTTTTTTTTCTTCAGTTATTTGGCCCTTGGAGACAGAATCATTTCCCAGGAGCTCATTAATAGTAATTAAAGATTAGTTTAAAATTAACATCCCTCTGAATGCTTTGGGCATATGTTGCTCTGGAGTAGTCAGTAACTTTAGTGCATATTTTAAAAATTGTAATAGCAGGTCTCCTTTTGAGTAAAAGTGCTTAACCCCCACTATAGGAAACGACAAGAGGAGGGGATGTCCTGGAGAGCGAGCAGAGGAGTAAGTGTAGAGCGTATGTTGCACAGGTCCGCTGCAGCCTGGGTTGCCATTATGAATAACGCCTGTGTTTCAAATGGGAACAAATGAAGAACATAACATTTGCTTTGGAAGACTGCTTTATTCGCAGTATTGTGACACGATGTACTGAGAGGAAAATATAATTAATATACGAATTGAATCGGGAAAAACAAACAAAAAGACTATCCTGCTTGAATAAATGAGGAAAGGAGAAAGAGTGGGGGCCGTGTTGCATTGTTCTGCTTCCACGAGGGCTGTGATTTCTCAGCTTGTTCTAGCTAATGTGTGGAAGGGAGAGGGAAATATTTGGAAGGGGTGGAGCCTACTGTGTGACATTTTCTGGTTTGTGCACTTGAAACACTCCTCCAATTGTCTGAATAAAGGAAGTATAGCAAGTAGGTTTTTTTTTTTTCACGATACAGTGCTAAGATCTACAAATACTAAGAAATAAGGGCTCCTATTTGCCAGAAAACTGTTTCTTTCCCTTTGACACCAGCCAGGGAATCATCCTGACCTTTCTCCAAATAGGCCAACCAATACACATATATTTCCCACAGGCAAACCATTTAAACTATCTTCTACAACTCTTTCTCAGGGCCTAGTGCTGAGTGAGCTTTGATAATGAAAAGAACACAATGAGATTAATTTTTGAATGCTGACTCAGAATCAGAAGACTGAGTGTTTGCTAAATAAAGCAAACAATAAAATAATGGCCTCAACCAAGTGAGGTCTGTAACCCACTAGCAGCCAGACCTGCACAAGCTGGTTTATGCAGAATTCAGTTCACTGGAGTACTTTATTAACCAAAACATTCCAATTCCTGACACCATACAGCAAACCAGCTTTGCTCTACACTAATTACTCAGTTTCCTTTTCAATTCAGCAAGAAGTAGAAATTCAATCTCTGATCCACTTGTGGGTTTGGAATGCATACTTCATAAATGGATTTTTTTACCTCTACTTTTGCATTCAAAACCCTCTCTGTTATGCTCAAGATTGCCCGTTTTATTACTGCTTTTCGCACCTGTGCCCTGGCCTCTGCTGCCTTGCCACCTTGCCACTGGTGGCCTTCCCATTAACTCCGTCTCCATCTGTGTCTCTTCTCTTCCTATCCATGTCTTGGGGGAATCCCATTGTTTTTTCCTCAGAAATCGAAGAAAAAAGAATTATATTTTGTAAAAAAAATTCCTTGCTCAAGTTGCAAAGTAAATTAACTGCAGTGAGTACTGCTTGCACCAACTCTAATGAAAACAAAAGCAAAAACACAAACTAAACTCCAGAAGAATTTGTATTTCTCAGGATGAAAGAAAGAAAGGCTTTTCCTACAGGCTCCAACCAACCCTGCTTCCATAAGGCCTACATGAGCATGACTTGTCCAGAAGTGCAACCCACACTCCTTATGAAGCCGCTACTATCCCCGGCTTCCCTCTTTGGGGGAACAGGGATGTAGTGGTGGTGGGTTTCAATGAGTCCTCTGTCTACTGGTTTCTACATCACCCAGAACCAGAAGCAGGGCATCTTTTCAGAGCCCTTGACTTGTTTCCTCCTACCTCTTCTCTGACTAGATAAGGATTTAGAATCACATCATTCTTGCTATTAGTCTGGGCCATGGAACCTCTGAGGGAACTCAGGTTACCTAAGTCACCTCAGTAAGGTTAGTACACTGGAACTCCCCAGGCAGCCCAGGTAATTCTGATTAAATTGTTCTGGTGTGTGGTCAGGGATCAGGGAATGGTATAGTTCTAAAAGTGATTCTTTCTTTTTTTTTTTTAATTTTATTTACTTTGAAAGAGAGAGAGAGAGAAAGAGAGAGAGCATGGAAGGGGCAGAGAGAAAGATGAGAGAGAGAATCCCAATCAGGCTCCGCACTGTCAGCACAGAGCCTGATGTGGAGCTCAAACTCATGAACCGTGAGATCATCACCTGAGCTGAAACCAAGAGTCAAATGCTTAATTGACTGAGCCACCCAGGCACACCCACCCACCCTGGGTGAATCTGATGTGCAGCAAAGAACAAAGAACAAAGAACAAGGTAGTACAAACCTGGGCCAGGATTTGTTATCCCAGAGATGACTACTCCCCTCTTTGTTTCTCATCGGAGGCTTCTTCTCTGCCCACCTCACTCTTCTGCAATCTGATAGCAGGACCCTCCTATTTATATTGACATTTCTCTTGAGATGCCTACATCTCAAGTCAAAGAACAGAGCAGGGACTGTGGAGAACAGAGAAAGCAAGGGCTGAAGGAAATCATGGTGAATATAATAAATGTCAGCCAAACAACCAATTTACTCATACCGCCAAGTCCCATTAGCTCCTTCGTTAATGGCAGACAATATTGAAATGCCATTATTTGTGTATATACAAAGATATATTTGAATATTTAAAATAACCTAAATAATTTAATGATATAAATGAACTATGGAAAGATATATCAAAACTTTTAAAATAAAATGAATGAATTTATTAGCTTAGACCACATTAATGTACCAATAATTAAAACTGAGACTTATTACTGTCATCTTTTATCAGAAAATTTTAATTTTACAGGATTATACGCAATCTGTACACCTAATATCTCTTCAGTTTGTGCCTTTGCTATTTCTATACAAATATTTTCTGAAAGACACAGGATTTAATTATAAAGTGATAAACTGTGTTAAGTAATGCAGTGAACCTACTCATAGTCAGTTTGGCTCCTTACAAAACTAAACCAATGTGTGTTCTTTCCTGAAGACACAAGGAGTGCCCATAAAGGACAATAAGACTATTGTTTGTGATCTACTGACATGAATTGCATTACTTTGGAGCCACACACTATAACTCTCAACCTCTGCTGTCCCTAAATGAAGTTGATGGCAATTGCTAACTGTGCTGAGGCATGACCATAAAGTCTTAGTCATGGTCCCTTTGCAACTTCCGATTTCAGCCTCTTTCTGCAGAATCTGTTGGTCTATGAGTTCTCCTTGTAGCACAGAGAGGGATTCACTTCTCCCTCCCCTGTGGCAGTATTGCAGGACACGGAAGTACATCATTATAAAGGGAAGCTCATTCTAATCCCACACTGTGAAGACACTGGCAAAATGTTTGCCTGGGTCCTTTGTGGAAACTGTCTTCTTGGTGAAATAGTGCATCTGTCCAGTGCGTGCATTCAGCCTGGGATCCTTTATTACGCTGTTAATAACTAAATGAGCTAATCCCCCTGGCGACATGGAGGGGTTTAGCAATTTTATCATACGGAGGGGGCCCTGGCACTACTTCTCAGGCTGTCAGAGCCTCAGTGGTGGGTAAAAAAACCCATAAGTAAGACTGAGTTGCAAGCACAGATTCAAGTGCTTTAAAAAAATCCTGACTTGGTTGCTTTTCTTTCCACGATTCACCTTACTCATTCTCCAAAATAGAATTTGTAGGAGCAGTGTTTACCCCTATTATTGGAGTACCATTTCCACAGCTCCTCTTCTTCTTAATGGTTCTGTGGGTTTTCTGTTTCTGTAAAGCTATTTGTTCTTATAGAACCCATTTTCAATTTCATTTGCAGAAGACAAGTGCACTTACAGATACACCCTTCACTCCTTTCAAGTAAAATGAATTGGGATTGCTTTAGGGAAAAGGAGTGGTATTGTTCTTATCTCGGGGCCCAGGGTTGTTGAGGGAGTGTCACCTGGCCCCTTGCCCACAAAACACAAAATCACAGCCCAGAGTTTCATGTTCCCAGTGATCCCCAAAAGTATGTGATGTTGATGAAGATGTAAAACACAGACATATTGACACAGAGGAATTTGATGTTGTCTTGTATGGGAGGTGGTGGACAGGGAGGGAAAGCTGGAAGAAGGAATGCAGTTATGTGGCCCCTCCTTCAATTTGAAGTCTCATATTAGTTTAAAGATAGAAATATACTCTTTGTATAATTACACTTAACAGAATTCTCAAATATAGAAACAATATATTATACTAGTTAAATTTGCCTTATTTTTAAATTGTTAGAATGGCAAGCTACAGAATTTTAAGTTCGTAGATTTTGCTATTTTTTGAGAAGCAAGGAAAATTATAACAAAAGAAACCTTTAACATTGTAGAACCATCATGCTTGTAGAACTTTGTAGAAGCTGCAAAATGTTTTTTCCACATAGTCACTTGTATGAAAATGGGTGCTTTCTGTAAGCACTTGGCATAAGGTATTATTAGCTCTTTCTACTTCTGGGTCTAATATTTCTCAAAATAAACCTATCCTCATGAATCTTTGAAAGTGATTAGATTGAGTCAAGCTTGTCTATTCTTTTGCATGTTCATTTATTAGTTTGAAAATTACAAATTATCATAACCCCCACCGAAAAAAAAAACCTGGGAAAATACAAGCCTGAGAAAAGGAAGAGACATTAAAACATTCTGTTCTGAGTACCATGCTCTTGCAGAGGTACTATCTGGGATATTGCTTGGGAAATTTATTTTTTCTAGCTTCCATGCAGATCTCAAGATCACAGCACATGGAGTAAGATTACAGCTTATTCTAACAGCCTTTTTTTTGTGTACTTATTCTTTATTCCTCTCTGTCCATAGTCATCTACCATGGATTCATCTCTTTAGGAATCAGCTGAGGCTACTTCATTTCTGACCCAACCAGGAGGACAGGGCGCATTATATACCAGCCACCAGATTGATACCAACAGGGGGAGCCAAGCGCTCAATCTTCTTTACCCTGGTGGAAATACCAGGAGTGCTAAAGACATTATCCTGCTACGACTTTTGAAATTCATTGTCTTCAGAGTACAAATTGGAAAAATTGAATACTAAAATTCATCATATCACACGATGTTTAGAAATATTTGGGGGAGATTTGGAGGAACTTTGATGAAGTCAGTACTTTAGGCTGGGGTTCAGTTTGTGGGACTTTATCATAAATACTTTGTGCTATTATTCTAAAAATAAGAGTCCCCCCAAATTATATTGTCTTTGTTTTTTCTTTTGGAGGACCAAACACAGGAATTTTCCTTTTTTTCCCCTCAACTCCTTTTCCTCCAATGTCCTTATTTTTCTGGGCCTTTTTCATTACTGTGGAGGGAATTATGATATTGACAAAGTATACCATCTGGGTAGAGAAAACAGACAAAGAAAAGTAGCAATAATTTGTGGGGAGGAGGGAGTATGAAAAAGTTATCCATGAGAAACTTATAGACACACACAAAACTACTTTTTCTATATTAGAACCAAATGTAAGTATGTTGATTTGTTCTTCTAAAAAGAGTGGTGAGACAGACAATATCATTTCTCACAAAATGCTCGTTAAATCATTTAATAATCACGGCTCTGTGTTTGGCACTTACACTCAGTATAATCTCTCTTCTTATAATCTTGAGATATGTGGTCAAGTATTTATCTTCCAGTATTTCATAGACCACTATACTTGAAATGTTTTAAAGACCTGTCATTCCTTTTTATCAATGACTGTTTGTGTCTCATCTGCCCTGATCCATCCTTACAGAACAAACCTAATCTGCAGTTATGAGCCTCCAGCAAGTGGGTAGGTTTTCTGTCCTTTGCAGTGCACTGGTATTGATAAGTTTAATTGGGAGGAAATCCATTACAGATCAAAGAGTATGTCCTTAAATTTCATTTCATCCGATTTTTTTTTCTATAAATCTATAGGAGTTAAGTGGCTCAATTTTTATTAGTTGTTGATATTTTTTATGTAAAATGAAACTACTTAAGCATATACTTAAAGCAAATAGTCTGTGGTCCTTTTTAATAAGAACCTCTTTTCAATTTTGAGACCCCTCAAACTTCTGGCATTGATTTTTTTATTTGTTGAGTCTTGGCACTTGATGACCAATATTATACTAATAGAAAAGATGGTTCACTGAATCACCAACCTTAAAAGAAAGGAAAATGTGTAGTTACCTGCTATAGTAGGGAAAAGGAAGTATATTTTAGTGAAAGACCCAGTGGGTTTTTTTTAAGAATTAATGCACAATACAAATTACTGCAGTTGATTATTAATTTTTGGATTCTTTGAAGACATCTCAGAATTGTGCAGTTCTTCAGCATATTCTGGTTGAAGATAATGCCTCTCTTCTTATCCCTACTTCAAATGCACTCTAAGCACATAATATAAGCGAGTTGAATACATCACTTACTGCTTTTAGGTGTTAAAAACATTGGTTCAAAATAGCTGGCTGATGAAATTCTTACAAAAACACTATATTCATGGTATATGTTTATTGTCTTTAAAATTTTGCATAGCGTTCTTCCTTCAATCTCTTTTATTACGTTCATGTGTAATCATCATGTAGAATTAGGAATGGTAGAATTTTAAATGACTTAGACATTATACAAGTGTGAAGAGCCTTGCACGTTTCCTTTGTGTACAACACTCAATCAATGGTAGCCCTTCATATCTATCTCCTTCCGTGGTTCCCCACTCTCTGTCCAAGCAGACTACAAATGAGGCTTCTAAGTGAATCTGAAATTAGTTGTGACTTATTTACCTGATTTGTCACTTGAATTGATGACAAACACCAGCCATAATGTAATATTCCTATCTGCCACTTCAATCTTTTTCCATTCCCCATATTGCTAGTAGATATATTTACCAGTGAAATTGCAACTAGTTATCCTTTTATTTTTCCCCATTTTTCCTTATTTTGAAGAAAACCCAAATGATCAGAATAATTCATTTGTAACCATAATTAATAATTAACCGACTTTGGGGCACCTGGGTAGCTCCGTTAGTTAGTGTCCAACTCTGGATTTTGTCTTGAAAGTGAAGCCCCATGTCAGGCAGAGCCTGCTTAGGATTCTCTCTTTCTCTCTCTCTCTCTCTGCCCCTCCCCCACTTTTGCTCTCTCTCTCTCTCTCTCTCTCTCTCTCTCTCTCTCACTCTATCTCTCTCAAAATAAATAAACATTAAAAAAAATAAGAATTACACTGCTTTGTTTGCACAGAAATGCAAACAGAAATGCTTGCATCAGAGCCAAATCTGTTTTATTGGACTTCTTCCTTTTATTTGGAATTTATATAAAAATTTGACATGTCATTACTCCCAATGAACAAGACTGATGGCCATAGAGACTCAGAGAGATAGTAAAAGAAGGAGGCAGGTTTGTATACCATGAACTCTTTATGACCTCTTAGAAGGCAAATTGTACTGTCTCAAAGTCATCCTACTTGTACTTGTAATGTCATATGGAAAATACATTGCCAAGAAACAGGCCCAGTTCTATTCCATTATAAGACATAGTGTTTTCTGTGTTATCTGTTGTCAAAAGTAAATACCTATACTTGTGTTTTTAACTGGTTTCCATTTGGTTAAGAAGACCTCGGTGTTCATAAATAATACTTTTTTTAGCAGAGGTAATGGGCACTTTTCATTCTTTTTGACATCTGAAATTCCTTCTATACTTGGGAACTCCTCTACCCAATGAGGCAGAAGCGGCCTCCACTAGAGAAGCTGCAAATACCATACACTTATTCTCCTAGACTGGCCGGATTCTGGGACCTATGAACTAGACTGCACCAATCAGATACTCCAACTGAGACTTTGCATAAAGAAGTAATGAAATGACATCAGAAGCAGGGACTGTGTTGGAATTAATTTTAATTATGGCTGGTGGCAGGAGATTAGCTACATCCAATTTCAAGAAATAACTATTCTAGAAGCAGCATCCATTATATAGTATTGATAGCTTTGGCAATGAACGTGTCTGGTGTTCAGTGTCAGCAGCATGGGTGCATTCACCAGACGGTTCTGCAGCATTACTCAGCTCTGTTACCATCTATAAAATCCCCAAGTCTTATTTTTGGATATCTTGGAAATTCTATAAATTCCACTCCCCATTTATGCCACCCAATGTCTCTTTACCAAATTACCTTTCCTGTTTCAATCAGTCAGACTCTGATGGTTGAAACTGAGAGTTATGATGAGATAAAAAGATATGTAATCTACAAATATTAACATTTCTTAATTTATTGTCTACATGAGAGTCATACAACAGGACTTCTAGGAAAGAGTTAAGTGTAGTAAGAAATGAGTAATTGTAGATGAAATCACTATGAACTGACTGTTCACTGGGTATCAGTTCATGAAGATGAACCATAGAAAAACTGAATAGGTGATCCCAAAGGCAGTCTCTGGCCATGTCTCTGTAGAGTATTTCCATGTCCTAGCAGCCAGAATGATTTGGCAGAGTCATAATATGCACAGGCACTTTTTGCTTATCTCCTTTTAATAAACCACCCAAATCCACTATTTCTCTGGTGGGGGAAAAAAAAAAACAAATGTATGTATTAGAACTTGTTTCTTCTTTAGTTTCTGGGCTTTGTTCTGTAATGAAAAATTCATGGTGAAGTTCGATGGTAAAATTCACAGAAAAGCCATAGACAACCTACTTTCATCCCATACTTTTTTTTTTTGCCTTGTTTACTGTGTAAATAGCTGACACAAAGTAAGTGTTCAATGAATGTCTGTTAGGTAAATATAGCACATACTAATGTAGCACTCATGAGCCAGGTATTCACATATATTAACCTACTTCCTCCTCACAATAACCTTCTGAGACAGGCAGTATTATTATTCCCTTATTAGTCCTTTGTATTTGGGGGTAGGGGGAAGAGGACAAGAAATGGACACACTGAAGATCTAACTAACTTGCCCAAAGAAAGTGAGCAAACGTGGTCCTAACTCAAGAAGAATGACTCTGGAGTCTGTGCTGTGTGTGTGTGTGTGTGTGTGTGTGTGTGTGTGTGTGTGTGTATGTTTTATTCAGCTGATAGTAATTAAGCACCCACCATATGTCAGGCACAAAAATTCAATGATGAGTACATTATTTTGCCCTCAAGGAGCTCACTATATCAGAGAAATAGACATATAACAAAAATTAAAGTGCAATTATTCTGTGATAGAAAATATAAATGAGGTTTGTTGGGACACAAGGAGGTGACAGAAATTACTCTGAATGAAAGATGGTCAAGGAAGACATGTGAGAACAGAGAATGCTCCTGCTGAGATTTGAAATAATTTTTTCATGAATATAGAATTGCATTCTAGGCAAAAGGAAGATCTTACACAAAAGGTAAAAAGAGTATGATATATTTGTGAATACAGTGAGGCATAACTGAGGCGTGAAGTTGGAGATGCAGGCAAAGCCCAGATAATAAAGAAATTCTAAGTTATGTTAAAGAACTGTTACATTTTTCTAAGACAATCAAGAGCCATTGAAGAAACTTAAATAGGAGAGTAAAATGAATAGATATGCACTGATGAAAGATGTTTCTGGCTAACTAAGACTGAAATAAAGGGGGTCAAGTTTAGATGGAAGAAGAAAAGTTGGGAGACTACTGAAATAGATTAAATATAAGGAACTTAAATGGGTCAAAAGTTTAGTCTAAAGAGGGCATGGACTCAAGAGATCATTAGACATAGAATTGGCAGGGCTTATAAATCTCTTGGATATTGTTGAGGGAGGGTTGGTAGTGAAGAGGTAGAATTCTTCTTTATTTTGGTTTGCATTAATTAACAGATACATGTAACCTCTGGTTTTCTTTTTTCTTTAAAATATTTTCATTCTTTTTGCAAGTTTTTTATTTATAATTTCACTGTTCCTTGAGACTCTAAGATTTAGCCTCTTTTATCATACTTTTGTGTTTATTTATATCCTAGTGCTTCTTTGGTTTTAAGATGCTTTATGTCTATGTTGATCTGAAATATTGTATATGTACATATATCTTTAACATACATCTACATAAAACTTCTAGAGGGCATCCTTTACAGTAAATTGAATGTTTATATGTATCCTGCTTTTTGAGTTTGTCAAATAAATACTGTTATTTATATAACTAATATGTTTGATGGCCCAGTTGAGAGTGTATCTTTTATATGTCCTTTTTATGAATCTTCAGCATTTTTGGAAACAGGAATATGGCTCTATAAATAATATTTTTGGAAAGAAGAGGCAGTCAGAGTTCTTGCAGTTAAAGCTGGCATTGCTTATTCAGAAACCTCTTTTTGAAGTCAAATGTTTCTACTTTTAAGTGTTTTTTTTTTATTTAAAAAGTTAGGTTTTGCTCTTGGTAGCTAAATAAGACAAAAGCATAATTATTTTCAGTGAAAAAAAGGTGAAATTAATTGAATGATAATACTTCTCCCAGATATTTGTGTAATAAAACTACATAATTCATGCACCTGTATATATTACAAACCTTGCCTCAAGAGAATTTCAAGCTGAGACTTTTTACTCTAATATATGAATATATTTTTATATATTGTACAGATACAGCGATAGATGGATAGATGATTGATAGACATTTAAGTACATTGAGATATAATTATAGAAACTTTTATTAAAACAATGCTGACAATGCCTAGCACAATGTGATGGAGATCATTGGTACTCAAGGGCTGTTGGTTGAATAAATGCATAGGTGAAGCTATATAAAATCAAACATGCTTAGGGATGCAATGATTTCCAAGGAAAAAGTCACTACCTTATCTTAAAAGATTTTTTTAATATTTTGCATTAGGATAAAGTGTTGTCTTTCATTGATCATAAATATCTCAGCTTGCTTTCTTCATGTCATAGTAATTCTGCTCAATGTATTCTGTTTCTAGATGATGCCTGACAACACTTCAATTTCATCAACTCAGAGAATACTAATTCACTAAAAATAAATACATCCGTCCATCCATCCATCCATCCATACATACATACAAACTAGTTTATTTAGCACCATGAAGATCATTTTATAAAAAGGCTATCTGAGAATATATTTTTCTGTTTTGAAAGGTTCTTTCCCTTTCTGTATGTTTGTTGCCTTTGTGCATTCTTTGTTTTCTTGGTACAGGCTTCTCCTCCTAAGATGCCAAATACTCCTTATGGAGTTCTGATCACTTGCAGTGTATGTTCTGATCACTTGCAGTGTTACCAAGGGGCCTCTTTCTGAGAACACTTTGTAAAGTGATTGACATGTTATTGTTATACACATCAGCTTCAGTAATTCTACCAATTATGAAATGTTCAGTATCAAAGACTGTCAGCCAAAATACTAAAAAATAAAATCAGAGGATTATGTGGAAAAAGTTTAGAATCTCAATTTTTAAACTAGATTTAAAATTATAAAATTTTCACACTCTTGGAAAAAAATATGACTATTTGCCTATGCACTTACTCCTTGATATTTCAGGGCAAGGGGGGAGGGATCATCTACTGTCTGCCAGATGCTAAACATTGAGATTTGAGGATACAGGAGTTTAGTTAAAGGAGAAATTCATATTATAAAATAATGGCTATAAAATGTGATAGGCAGGTAATAAAGATATCTACAGAGAGGATGGAAATACAACAAAAAAAAGAAGCAGGAATACGTAACTCTCTACAGAAGTTTTCGAACAGAAAATAATTTTTGAGTCATGATTTCAAAACTGTATAGTGAATGTAGAAAAGCCTTAACCTGAAGCTCAAACCCTAGGGAAATCAAATTTTATATTGTAAATTTTTAAAGCAAATTTTTATTAAAAAGAAAAGAAAAACTCATGGCAGAAGAAACACATCTGAATTTGAATATATCCAAATCTAGAGAAACAAAATATATCAATAGAAATTGTTATGCTCATCACTTAAAAGGAAGAACTGATTATTCTTTCAAACCTTGAATCCATTGACATTTTTGCTAACATAAATAGCACATTTTTGGTATTATGTCTGACAAAGATACAAACAACATTAAAACATCATAACTGTTTCTAGATTTATTAAAAATGAGATTAGTGGTGGGTAAAATAGCTAAATTATTGGCATTGAGCATGAACTTTTTTTCCCACCATAGTGAGGCAGTTACTATGCACTATTTTGCCAAACTTTCATCACATTTTGTTTTATTGGGTATACTCCTAAAAGTCACAATAATAATGAGTCACCATAAAAAAGTTGGTCCTACTCTTTCTTTACTCATTGCGCTAGAATGAGTTTGAATTTTTTAATTTTTTTTAATGTTTATTTATTTTTGAGAGAGGAAACGCAAGCAGGGGAGGGGCAGAGAGACAGGGAGACAGAACCTGAAGCAGGCTCTAGGCTCTGAGCTGTCAGCACAGAGCCCAACATGCAACTCAAACCCATGAGCCGAAGATCATGACCTGAGCCGAAGTCAGAGGCTTAACTGCCTGAGCCACCCAGGCTCCTGAGTTTGAATTTTTATTGGTACAAATGTACGACGTTTTTTCCTATAATGATAGTAAGTTGGGTAGGCAGGATGTGATGTCTTTCCTGTGCTGGAGAAATCTCCTTAGAAGAAGTATATATATCAAGGGTAGCTTTTTGTAAGATACTTGTCTAATATGTGAGCCAACATCAGATTGGTATGAGCTATGCAAACATCATATTATTTTGTGGTTGTGCCACATTCTCTTCTTTAAATTCCAGTATTAGAAGACATGTATCATTCCTTTTTCTATAAATGGAGGGATGAAATGAAAAAAAAATTAAGTGTAATTTAGTGACTTACCCAATATTATGACATACCCAGTAGAGGAGGGAGTTAGTACAAAGTCCCCATTTCTGATTCCTGGTTAATCCATCTGTGAACAACTGCATTTTTGTCTCTTGCAGCCTGAGCTATATTTGAATTTAATATTCAGGAACAAATTTTATTAATTGTTTTGTGTGAATTTATGTATGGTGTTCTTGCCAGAATTCTTTATTACACTTTATTTGTGTAATTTGATTTCTCCTGAGCATCATGATGACCCATCATTTTACCTAACCCTGTACTTTGTAGACACAGCAACTGAGAAGAATGGAAGGCATATTTAAAATCCAAACTTAACTAGCTGCAAAATATGAAACACAGTAATGATAGAAATAAAATCTTGGCATATTTTAAGATAGATTGGATATAAATTATAGCAACCTGGGGGCAGTAAAATTGATATATGGGCAGTAACATACCAAACTAATGTAGCAATTACAGTTCTATTTAGTAATAGCACATAAGTAGAAACTTCAAGCTCTAAACAAAATTTATGTACCCTTGTACTCTTTATGTTGTGTCATCTCCTACAAGAAAACATACTTAGATATGATAGGCATGGATTGTTTTTACTCAAGTAGATACACATTAAGTATAAAGTGCCCAGAAAATGGTAACTTTCAAAATATTTCAAAATTACATCTATTTACTGTTTTTTACTCCCAGTGCTTGCATTTGTCTTAACATACAGATTCAAATCACCAACTCTACTCATTCAACCTGATGATTAGCAGCAAGTATAAGAAGCTAAAATTTCTATAGGTTCCAGGCAAGGTTGTCATCGTCGTCGTCGTTGTTGTTGTTGTTGTTGTTGTTGTTTTAATGTCAACTTGGTGTCACTTATTAGTGAATAATGTGAACAGTGACCAACTCAAAAGTACATGTCCCAACTAAAAAGGTTGACCACTACTTAGTTTGTTCAGCAAGTAACTCCCATGTTGAAATGTGAACCCAGTGTTGCTGGATCTTCAAAGTTTTCAAAAGCAGGCAGAAATTTTGATTTTTGTAGGGATTAACTAATTCCAATTTTAAAACACCAATAAGCATGTCTCTGGTCCATAGCTTCTCACCTGGAACTAAGTAGAGACATGATTCTATAGTAATGGATCATGGTGCCCTTCAGTAAGGATCTTGGTACTGTTCAGGTTCCCACTGTCCTTTGCTTTTTCATTGTCTGTTTAATCTGTATCATAAGAAAGCCATAGAATATTTCCTTTAGGGGCACCTGGATGGCTCAGTTGGCTAAGTGTCCAACTTCAGCTCAGGTCATAATCTTGCGGTTTGTGAGTTCAAGCCCCACATTGGGCTCTGCATTGACAGTGAAGTGCATGCTTGGGATTCTCTATCTCCCCCTATCCTGCTTTTTCTCTCTCTCCCTCCCTCTCTCAAAATAAATCAATAAACTTAAAAAAAGAATATTTCCATTATATCTTCATAGATGGAAATGCTTGTCACAGTTGTAAACAATGATCATGAAAAGACCACGCATTTTTTCTCTTTGCAGCCTTCAATGATTGTTATTGTTCCCTACAGCCCAGTGTTATTGATCTCCTTAAATAAAACTTAATTATGCAAAGCTTCCTATTAAATCAAATTTTGATTATTTGAACTTAAAGGAAAGGATATGGATTATTTATTTTCTATACTCCCTCTTGAGAAAGTAAAGTACATGATTTGTTTGTTGTTCCATCTCATTTCTAGGACATTCTCTGGCAAATAGATTGTTGAATGAAATCAATTTGTTAATAGAATTTTGTGATTTTATCATTCATTCATTAAGTAAACTTTTCCTTAAGAATATCCAAACTTTTTTTCTTAATTCTCCTTCCTAGAAAAGTAAAATAAGATTGGATCATGCTATATATCTCTAGGCAGATGTCTGATTGCTGCTTGGTTAATCAGAAGGTTTACCCTGTATACCAAATACCCTTAGAGGGAAAAAGTCCGCTAGCAAAAAAACAAAAACAAAAGAAACAAGTTAAGTTCTCATTAATTAATTATAAACTTATTTTTAGTCTAAAGGATTAGAATTTGACTGCTCAAAACTATTTAACTTTGTGTAAAAAAAATTAGTGCTCATATTTGATGAAAAATAATGGACCTTGGCTCACCTGACTATTTTCTACAAAGACAAATTTTTAAAAATTAGACCTCAAAAACAGTATTTGATGGTCATGTAGATATCAAGATAAAAGTGAACTTCCAACTTCAAACAAGTTCAAATTCATGTGTTCGTAGAATCTCTTCATATCCTTATTTTTTGAAGTTAAGATTTTTAGCAATATGCCAAATGACTCATCATAATCAATCAATCATATACTTATGTCAGATCACATTCTGTAGTAACAAGAGGGCTGGATCACCAAAATTAATAGGAGCATCAAAGTATCCAATTCAGCCAGGGTCGCCTGTGATAACTTAACCCAAATCAAAAGTTGCCCCATGCATGGAGAGAGACATACACATTAGCATAATATGGTCTGTTTATGTTGGTTACATTTAATGGTTTTATTCTTCATTTGAACTCTGGACATGTCATCAAACTAGATGGCAAACTTGGAGACTAGAATGTCTTTCTGTAAAAAGTTTGGCTGAAAAGTCTTTCTGAAAAGTTGGCTGATAAACAACAAAATACATTTGTTTTCCATAAGGATTTGCATTTTCGTTTTGAGATTCATCTTTCTCATATTATAGCTTACTAAGGGTAGTAAGCAGAATAATGGCTCTTGAAGATACCCATGTCCTAATCTGCAGAATCTGTGAATATATTAAGTTACATGGCAAAGGAGAATTAAGATTGCAAATAAAATTATAGCTGCTAATCAGCTGACCTTTTGACAGGGAGAGAGTCCTGGATTACCCAAATTGTCCCAATGTAATCACAAGGTGGAACAGGGAATTGGAAGAGAGAATCAGGAATGGAAGTGTGAGAAACATGAGCAGAAACAGGGCCGTGAGCCAAGGAAAATAAGCACGCTATCTAAAACTGCAAAAGCCAGGGGAATAGATTCTCCCCTAGAGCCTGCAGAAAGGAATGCATACCTTCTAACACCTGTCACCACCCCCAGTGATATCCATTCAGGGATTCTGACCTATAGAACTGTAAAATATATTAAGTTTTTGCAGTTATAAACCAATCACTAAGTTTGTAATAATTTGTAACAGTAGCTAAGAAAACTAATACACTGAGGAACTTTAATTTTTTTCAGAAGACTGTCACTAAAATTGCATTAATAAAAAAAAAGTTAACATTTTCAAACTTTTATTAAAACACGGTGTATTTCTTCATTCATTTCCTTTCAGGAGATAATCCACAGCAGCCAAGTGGACATTTCAAGAAGCAGCCAGGAAATGGAAAGAAATGAACAAGCAGCCTCCAAAGCACACAAAAGTGACGTTCTTGAAACAGAAATGGTAACTACTTAGAAACACAATACTTTCCCATTTCCAAAACTGTGTGGAAATTCTAATCTCGTTGTAAACAATTGCTTTTAATGTCCTTTATGTATTTAATACCAATATACATCAGATCTATTTCCCCATTTTGGCACTGATGTTCTTTGAAAAATAAAATGATCATGCTAAAATTTTAAGTGCACTTTAGTTGTTAATTTATATATGTTCTGTTATACCATGAGTCCATGCATTAAAACAAGGGATAGAGGGGCACCTGGGTAGTTCAGTTGGTTAAGCATCTGACTCTTGATTTTTGGCTCAAGATTTGACTCTTGATTTTGGCTCCCAGGATCATGGGGTCACGCTGAATGTGACCCTGCTTAAGATATTCTCAGTCTCTCTCTCTCTCTCTCTCTCTCTCTCTCTCTCTCTCTCTCTCTCTCTCTCTTTCTCTCTCTCTCTCCTCTGTCCCTCCCCCCTGCTTGCTCTCTCTCCCTCTCTCTCAAATTAAAAATTAATTAATTAAGGGACAGAAGTTTAGTTAGCATCTCTCAAAGTGCACCGACATCTTGAATGAAAATCACTGTGAAATGAAGAATATATATATGCAGTACTAAAATAACTGACTTCTTAAAAACATTTATTTATTTAAAATTATCTTTAAACACAGGCCTCTCATCTTGAAAAGCACACTGAGGAAATAAACCAAGCTTCTCAGTTCCATCAATGTGTTCAAGAAACAGGTGAGAATCTGGTATTATTTGACCCCAGTATGCCTTTCTCCTACTCATGTGTCTGGGTTTGAATGGAGGACTTCCAAAGCATAATCCCTCCCACTAAGTACATTTAATAACTATGACTCACAGTCCCAAAGGAGACAAAGTAGTATTTCTATACATAATTAGGTTCTGCCTATGGTAACAGATGCAATAAGCTTCTAAAATAGTTCACTGCCCATCAGTCTTATGAATTCATCCTAAAAGCCTAGAAGGTGATACGCCAGTCATCTGTGAATTGCCTTTTGCCTCGGGCACCTACAGTAAAACTTAATGTTTATCAACTTCCCTAAGAACAGAAATGTTATCTAGATTGTATTACTTTCAATAACAGATTTTAACACTTCTAAATTCAGTTTTCAACCTTTTACATGAAATTAAACTATAGACAAATCTGTACAAGTTTGCATAAGACAGGTACAGGCTGTCTTGCCCATAAAAGGGGAATGAGAAGTTTTGTTGCCTTGAAGAGCTAAAAGGGAAGATTTAAGCCAATTGTGACCCAATCATTACTTGAGTCTGTCTGTATTTTGGCTTTATTTTGGTTTTGCAAAGGAAGCAGGTATTCCTTTTCTGTCCTTCTGGTGTGCTTTTCTTGTTTTATAACTTATATTATTTTTTCCTAAGCATGAAAGTAAAACATGCTTGTAGAAAACTTGAAAAATATATACAATTAAAATAACAGTTCCTTCAATTACGACCTCTCGTGTAGAGATAACCACCACCATTGTTCTCCCTATATTTCTTGACACTAACTTACATAATGAAATGGTGCCATATGTATATATTTGTACCTTGAACCTTTTCATTTAACATATATTGTGAGAAGCTTCCTTCTCAAACATCATGTTTATTAGTTACATAACATCCCTGGTATTCTTTTCTGTTTGCAGTCATTGATACACCTGAGGATGAAGAGATTCCAAAGGTTTCAACAAAGTTTTTAAAAGAGCAGTTTGAAAAGTCTGCCCAGGAAAAGGTCCTTTATTCTGAGAAAGAGATGACCCCAGCCAAGCAGATTAAGGTAAAACAATATCTCTATATGGAAACATATTAAGTGTAAAACCAGATGTAAATGCATAGCATTTTCAAATTATTGAATGTTTTATGTGGTTTTTCAACTAAATCTGGAGCCATTACTTTTTTTTCCCCCATAAGGAGAATATTATTCTACATGAGAAAAGCAGTAGAGTTAAAACTTTTCTCACTAAAAAAAAAAATAGGGAAGAAAAAATTATATATGCTCTAAAGTTTAATAACTAGCATTAGATAAAATAATAAAGTCAATTTTAAATGTCAGATACTCTGCTTAAAATTCCAAGGAAACAAAATAATTCTCAAAAGTACTTTAAGACTTTTACTGTTATCTCTCTAGATTACTCAGCACAGTATATTAAGTAAAGGAGGCAGAAAAATCAAGATTATGTGTAAATGTTAAAATACTGACTTGTTGATGTATTGAATGGGGAATAGAACCCTAAAAGTGCAAATGAATTATAGGAAAGATAGTAACAAAACTGAATATTGCTTCTAAGTAGGTCTTTAAAAGGAGTCTGTCTTCTGCTGTTTCCAAAGGAGATATCATAGCAAGTGGACAGGTAAGGGACAGTGCCTAGGAAATCTTCACCACTACACCCATTTTTATAAGATTTGACTTTCTTTCCCTTCAAGATTGAAAGTGAATATGAAGAGAGTTTAAAACCATCATCAGTTGTGGGTCCCTCTTCTACTTCTTGCACTTCGACCAGCCAGAGGAAGGAAACATCAACCACAAAACATAGCACCCACAGTGCCACTTCCTCAACTCTAGCACAAGTTAATGCCACCCCTACGGGAAAGACAGAAGAATTTCCTCCTCCCCCACCTGAAATATTTCAAGCTCCAATAGATGCGACAGCATTTTCCCAGTCCCCTGAATTCCCCAACCCTCCTAGAACACCACCAGTACCCAAAGAATTATATTCTAAGCAAAGAAATTTGTACGAATTAAACCGTTTATATAAACACATCCATCCTGAGTTGAGAAAAAACTTAGAAAAACATTATATCAGTGAGGTTTCTGAAATTGTCTCTAGTCAAGTGAACCCAGGGAGCTCAGTTTTAGCAGATGTGCAACAAGCCCGGTATGTTTTTGAAAATACAAATGACAGTTCTCAAAAAGCTCTGAACTCAGAAAGAGAACACTTGGAGTGGGATGAAATTCTGAAGGGGGAGGTGCAGTCCATGAGATGGATCTTTGAGAATCAGCCATTAGATTCCATCAACAACGGCTCGCCAGATGAAGATAACATCAACGGGGGCATTGCTGATCAAGAAATCATTGCTGGTGGTGATGTGAAATATACAACGTGGATGTTTGAAACCCAACCCATAGATGCACTGGGTGATCATTCTTCTGGCATGGAAGAAAATGCTGAGAAAATTCCTGAACTAGCCAGAGGAGATGTCCGCACAGCCCGGTGGATGTTTGAAACAAAGCCATTAGACTCAATGAATAAAATGCACCAAGGTCAAGAAGAATCAGTGGTAACCACCATAAAGGACATCACCGGTGGGGATGTCAAGACTGTGAGGTATATGTTTGAAACTCAACATCTGGATCAGCTTGGACAGCTTCATTCAGTGGATGAAGTTCACCTTCTGCAACTCAGGTCTGAACTCAAAGAAATTAAAGGAAATGTGAAGAGAAGTATAAAATGCTTTGAAACTCAACCATTATATGTTATTAGGGATGGTTTAGGCCAAATGCTAGAAATTAAAACTGTTCACAGAGAAGATGTTGAAAAGGGAGATGTGAGAACAGCACGTTGGATGTTTGAAACACAGCCCTTGGACACAATTAACAAGGATATCACAGAAATTAAAGTTGTCCGAGGAATATCCATGGAAGAAAATGTCAAAGGTGGGGTGAGTAGGGCAAAGTGGTTATTTGAAACTCAACCTTTGGAGAAAATCAAAGAAGACTCAGAAGAGGTCATCATTGAAAAAGAAACAATAATAGGTACAGATGTCTCCAGAAAGTGTTGGATGTTTGAAACACAGCCATTAGACATTCTAAAAGAAGTTTCTGATGCAGATCCTCTAAGATCTGAAGAGATAATAGGGGGTGATGTACAAACTACTAAGCATCTATTTGAAACACTTCCAATAGAGGCTTTAAAAGATAGCCCTGATGTAGGAAAACTTCAAAAAATTACTGCCTCTGAAGAAGAAAAGGGGGATGTTAGACACCAAAAATGGGTTTTCGAAACCCAACCTCTGGAAGACATTAGAGAAGATAAAAAAGAGTACATACGAACAGTGAAACTTGAAGAAGTTGACAGAGGTGATGTAAAGAATTACACACATATCTTTGAATCAAACAATTTAATTAAATTTGATGCATCACATAAAATACAGGTGGAAGGAGTCACGAGAGGTGCTGTAGAGTTAAATAAATCACTCTTTGAAACAACACCACTATATGCCATTCAAGATCACCTTGGAAAATACCATCAAGTAAAGACAGTCCAACAAGAAGAAATCCTAAGAGGTGATGTACGGAGTTGTAGGTGGCTCTTTGAAACAAGGCCCATTGACCAGTTTGATGAAAGCATTCATAAATTCCAGGTAATTAGAGGAATATCTGCTCAAGAAATACAGACTGGAAATGTGAAGTCTGCTAAGTGGCTATTTGAAACTCAACCTCTTGATTCAATTAAATATTTTAGTAATATGGAAGAAGTAGAAAGTAAAACTGAACAAGCTACAGATATTGTTAAAGGGGATGTCAAAACTTGTAGATGGCTTTTTGAAACCCAACCAATGGAGTCTCTTTATGAAAAAGTTTCATTAATGAGTGACTGTGAAGAAATTCGTAAAGGAGATGTCAAAGCCTGCACTTGGCTCTTTGAAACTAAGCCTCTTGATACCATAAAAGATGACTCTGAAGCAACAGTCAAATTGCAAACTGTAAAACAGGAGGAGATCCAAGGTGGGGATGTTCGTACAGCATGTTTTCTTTTTGAGACAGAAAATTTGGACAGCATACAAGGAGAAGAAGGAAAAGAAATCAAGGCCATGGAAATGGATATCCAAGCCGGAGATGTCTCCAGCATGAGGCATAAGTTTGAAAATCAGTCCTTAGATTCTATAAGTTCCAGTTCAGAGGAAGTTTTGAAAAAGATCAAAGCCCTAAAGACTGAAGATATTCAGAAAGGCAATGTTTTAAATTGTAGGTGGCTTTTTGAAAACCAGCCAATTGATATGATAAAAGAGAGCCAAGAAGGTGATGAATTAGTTAAGACAGTGACAGACATACAAGGTGGGGATGTAAGGAAGGGGTGTTTTATTTTTGAGACTTTTTCTTTAGATGAGATTAAAGAAGAATCTGACTGTATCAGTACCAAGAAAACAATTGCTGAAGAAGTAATGAAGGGTGACGTAAAAAGCTATAGAATGCTCTTTGAAACCCAGCCACTCTATGCAATTCAAGACCGAGAAGGGTATTATCATGAAGTGACAACAGTTAAAAAGGAAGAGGTGATTCATGGAGATGTACGAGGAACGAGGTGGCTTTTTGAAACAAAACCATTAGACTCAATTAATCAGTCAGAGACTGTGTATGTTATTAAATCTGTCACACAAGAAGACATTCAGAAGGGAGATGTTAGTTCTGTCAGATACAGATTTGAAACCCAGCCATTGGATCAGATTTCAGAAGAATCACGTGATACCGTGTCCACTGTAGACTATATTCAAGGTGGAGATGTAAAAACAAGTAAACAACTTTTTGAATCTGAAAATTTTGATAAGAATACATATATAAGAACAGTAAGTGTCAATGAAATACAAAAGGGCAATGTTAAAACATCTACTTGGCTGTTTGAAACGCACACTATAGATGAACTGAGAGGAGAAGGGTCAGAATATGAAAATATCAAAACTGTCACCCAGGAAGATATACAGAAAGGTGATGTTAAGCAGGCAGTATGGCTTTTTGAAAATCAAACTTTGGACTCTATTAAGGAAGCAGATGAAAGCACCACAAAAATCATCAAGGAAGAAATCCCTCCTTCTGATGTCAAAACAACTACATGGCTCTTTGAAACTACACCACTTCATGAATTTAATGAAAGTAGGGTAGAGAAGGTAGAAATTATTGGCAAGAGCATTAAGGAAACGTTGGAAGAACTCTATTCTCAAAAAGTTATTGAGGCTCCTGGAATTATCATTGAAGCTGATGAAGTTGGGGATGTTCGAATGGCAAAATACAAGCTAATGAATCAAGCCTCTCCTGAGATACAGAAAGAAGAAATTATTAGGGTTGATCTCAAAAATATAATGGTGAACCTACTCTCCAAACGAGACTATACAAAAAGGGAGATTTTGGTTAGTGAAGAAGAGAAGGGAAATGTTAATTTGACCAAAACTCAATTATTAAACAGATCAACAGAATTTCATGCTGAAAAAGAAGAAATAGTGAGTGGTGATGTACAACAAGCAATAAAAAACCTGTTCTCTGAGGAAAGATCTGTAAAGAAAGGCATTTTAATTCAAGAAGATGAAAAAGGAGATATTAACATGACTATCTATTGTCTTCTTCATGAAAACACTGGTGACACAATTGAGCGTGAAGAAGTAATAGGGGGTGATGTGAAACGTACCATTCATAGTTTGCTATCTTCCATATCAAACAATAAAATATCTGAAAGGGCTAAAATCGATGCCTCTGAGAGGGGAAATGTTCAGTTTTTCACAACATGCATAGAAATTGGAGCTTTGGATTATCTTAAGCAACTCCAGACAGGGTCAAATGAAACACTAACAGCTGGGAAACAAGAAAGAGAGGAAGAAATAATTGGTGGTGATGTGGAGGGCACAAAACTGTTACTGAAGAAAAGGCAATCTCGGGTTGAACGTACTGTTAACGAAACTGACATCATCCCAGGAGATGTGCAGAATACAGTTAAGGTTTTTATGACAGAGCCTCAGACTACATTTTGCAAGACACCCAAAGAAGAAATTATAAAAGGTGATTTGAAATCAACCCTAAATTCCCTCAACCAGGCCATAAGTCAGAAAACAGTAGCTAAAACAGAAGAAATTATAAAAAGTGACATGCTGGCCACATTCAAGTCACTTAAGGAATCAAGCCACCAATGGAAAGAATCTAAACAACCCAATGCCATCCCTGATGATATTGAGAAAGCTATTGAATGCCTTGAAAAGACTGCAAACACAAGGACAGAAATCCTGAAAAAGGAGCTTATCCGAGATGACCTTGAAATGTCATTAAGGAATCTGAAAAAAGCACAGAGAGCTTTTAAAGAGGTGGATAAGAAAAGTGTAATGAAAGATGTGAAGGCGGTGATGGTAGGTTCTTCAGAAGAGCAGAAAACAAAGATTCATCAGATGGCCGAACAGAGGGACAAAAAAAGTGTTCTTCAGCCAAGACCAGGACCTTTTGAACCAGCAGCCAGGTGGCAAGGGGGAACAGATACTCCCAATCAAACTACAGGCAAATCTTGTCATGGGAATTTAATAGAAGAAAGAACTGAACTTAATCTTCCAAAAGCCCCAAAAGGCACCGTAAAGATTGTCATAGATCGTGAACAAAACAACGACGCTCTTGAGAAAAACCTTAGAAGACTATCTAATTCACACCACAAAGCTAGTAAAAATGTGTTGGAATCAGGGGACAAAATGGGTGTCTGGATGGATACCACAGCAGAACAACATTTTGGTGATGAACATATGAGCAGACAATTGACTTCAACTGTGTCAGCTAAGGAAAATCTAAAAACTAAGGAATCAGAGACAGTGAGAGAACAGAAGAAGGATGCGGTCTTTAACTCTACCCAATCTGTTGATAAAACAATTGGAAGGCAACAGACTCAAACTTGCAAACTGAGAAATGACCACCAGAAGATTGAGTCTTTCTCTGTAAAGAGTCCAAAAAGTACCAAACAGACTAAAATATCAACAGATAAACAAAGCCCTAAGCCCAGTCCAACCCAGAGTCTAGTCAACAAGACAGTTGTGGAAACTTGCGAAGTTTCGGAGGACTTTCAGAAGCAAACTTCGTTAAAGCAAGAAATACAATGTTCTAGTAAAGGTACAAGGAAGAACATGAACCCTCAGCCAATTTTGCCTATAGATCAAGATATATCAAATACAACAGAAGTAAAAGTCTCCCCAAAAAGCCACAGTAAATTTAAGGCAAGTGACAAAAAGCAGGCTGATGTTCATCTGAAGAGTCAGGACTTTCTAATGAGGACAAATACTTCCACAGACTTAAAAAGGGCAATGGAAATGTCCTTTAATTCAATCAGCTTTAACCCTGAAAAGAATTTAAAAGAAAGTGAGTGTTCTCTTCCACCTCCATCTCCACCTCCTGCTCCACCTTCCAATGCGTCGTCTGAAATTGAATTTCCTCTTCCTCCCCCACCTCCTTTAATGATGTTGCCTGAAAAAAACGTTTTTCCTCCCTCACTGTCCACAGAGATGATAAAGGCTGAATTTGAAAGTTTCCCAGGCCTCCCTCTTCCTCCACCACCAGAAGATGAGAAATCTGAATGTCTGTCAATGTTTCCGCCACCTCCCCCTCCTCCAACCCCATCTCTTAAACCATCGCATCTCCTTCCCTCCTCTGTTCAAGAAAAGCGAAGTGGAGCAATCATACAATATTCCCAAGAAGAAGCCTCAAGTTCTCAGCAAACTCATTCTCAGGCTAAAGTCCTAACAGGAAAATCGGGAGTAATTTTGCCACCTCCCACATTCCCCAAACCCAAATTTTTCAAACAGATGGAGGATAAAAAGAATCATGGTTCCCCAAGAGGTGAATTGGAAAATTCCCCACCAGATATGGAATGTAAAGCCACTCCCTCGAAGGATCAGAAAAAAGTAATAATGGTGACTAGCAGTGAACACACAGAGATGAAGCAGAACTTATCTAGAAATCTTGATGAAAGCAAACAATTATCTATGGACTCTAAAAGATCTCTCTCACAGACAGTTCCAGAAACTTCACAACCCAAGGAAAACACAATAGCACCTCTGGTAAAATCACATTCATTCTCAGCAGGCTCAGGACAACAAAGTCCAAAACCTTATATGAGAAAATTTAAGACACCTTTAATGATTGCTGAAGAAAAGTATAGACAACAAAGAGAAGAGCTTGAAAAACAGAAACATGAGAGTTCTTGCTACAAGATAGTCAAAACAGAAAGCCCAAATCAAAATATGTCAGAGTTGAAAAAGGAAGTGCTGTTACAAAAAACAAATGAGGTGGTTCCCCTACCCGGAATGGACTCTCAAAGTCATTCTCAAGTACTAGGAGTGGGCGTGGATAACCCGCCTTCCACAACACCAGCGGTGACGGTTGCTGCCGAGGGGCGCCAACGTACTCTACTAGCCTCAGAAGACAAAGATAGCATGGAAAAGGAAGTTTTACAGAGCTCGAGGGACACGCTACAATCTATATCAGCTTGTGAAATTAAACAGAGTTACCAGGAACGTAAGACACAACAAGCACAACAGAAGTATGTGGAGGAGCAATTGCACTTGCCCCAAAGAAAACCAGTTTCCCCAAGTTTCACAGTTAAGAGTACCAAGCTTCCAACTGCAGATCACAAATTAAATGAAACAGACCACATCTATGAAAGCCACAAAAAGCAATCTGAAGTTGATGTTCAAACCATTAGCAAACGACAGTACCAGAAAACTGAGAAAACTGAAGCAAGCACTGAATATAGTAATGAGCAATCTGTAGCTGAAAAATATTGTCAATTACCTAAGAAGGAGAAAAGAGTAACCATCAAATTGCCTACAGAACCCACAGGGAAAAGCCATGAAAATAAACTCAATATAGTTCATGAGAAGCAAAGGGAATATAGAGAATCTGAGAGCAGGAAACTTCCAGGAAACGAAAGAACAAATCAAGAAGCATCAATGACTGGTCCAAAGGAAGAGAGACTAACAGTGGAAAGAAAACAAGAACATTTGAATAAATCGGCACAGAAGGTAGTCAAGCAAAAGGTTACTGATGTACATCTTGATTCACAGACACAGAATTTTCAGCAAACACAAATACAGACTTCTGAAAGTCAAGTTGAACATAAAAAATTGCCCGAGCCGTATAATAAGCTGCAGGAAGAAAAATGTCTTGGAGTCAAGGGCATACAACAGAAACAAGTCTTTTCTAATACTAAAGATTCAAAGCAAGAGATTACACAGAACAAATCTTTATTTTCCTCTGTGAAAGAATCCCAGCAGGATGATGGAAAATGTGCTATAAATATATTGGAATTCTTGAGAAAACGTGAAGAACTACAACAGATTTTGTCTAGGGTAAAACAGTTTGAAGCAGAGCCAGATAAAAATGGCCTTAAAACATTTCAGACACTGTTAAATATTATTCCAGTATGGCTATTAAGTGAAGAAAAAAGACAATATGGAGTTTGCATTGCTATGGAAAATAACATAGAAAAAATCAAAGAAGAAATAACGCATATTAAAACTCAAGCAGAGGAAATGCTTATGTCCTGTGAGGATATAATTCAAACAGCCATGATATCCTCCAAAGCAGGAAAGCAGAGGCATAAACCCACCAGCCTTAACGAAACGTTACCTAAAATGCCTAATGTTAGCGAACAGCAAGAAAATACGATTGTAGAAAAAACAGAACACTGCCAAGTAGCAACTCACCATGAAGCAACTGCTCACAATCATGTGAAAACCCATCAGGAAATTAAATTAGATAATAGCAAGATCTCTCCTCCCTCCTTAAAAACACGCCCACCGTCACCAACTTTTATAACAATCGAGTCTACTGCCCGGCGAACAGAAACCTCTACTAAGGATGAGCTCTCTCAGTCCCCTAAAAAGGACAGTTTTGCTGAACCATCGCCAAGAACTCCCATGGCACAAACATCTAGAGTTGGCAGAGCAGATGCGTCCCCTCCGCTGCCCAGGAGTCGCTCTGAGCAACTTGTCAAACTCAAAGACACCACTGCAAAGCTGTCCAGAGGGGGCGTCCCGTGCACATCAGGAACCCCGGTTCCGATTGTGGAGAAAAGGTCTGAGATCGTCGCGTCTCCTGCAACACTTCGTCGTCAAATTAAGATAGAAACCCGTGGTAGGGACTCTCCACCCACAATCACAATACCTATAAGTGTAAACCATGTAGATAGTGGTTCCTTCAGAGGATCCATGGAAGCTCAAGAAGAAGTTAGGCAAGTGGAGAAAAGGGCGACTTACTTTCACAAAGACGCTGGGAATTCCGCGCAGCGCCTCCTGCCGGACACTGAAAGTTTTGACGCGGTGGAAATCATCCGCAAGGTCGAAGGGCCCCGCCGCTCAGAGCACACGCAGAGGTTTGAAGCCGCCAACCAAACTGTCCAAATGGCTGAAAATTTCGTGAGTGACCATGAAAATGAAATAAACAGATGGTTCAGGGAATTTGAAGATGGCCCAGCTTTTGAAGCAAAGTCAAATAGAAGAGTTTATACCAATGGAGAAACAAACCATAATATTAAACAAGAAAGTCATTCGTTTTGTAAGGAGGAATTTGGATTAACATCTCTAGAAAATACGAGTTTTACAGGCTTTTCTTGCAACCGTCCTAGAGAGCTACAAGAAAAAATCTCTGTCAAGCAGCCCAGCGTCCGCTCTGAAACAAGGACGCTAAGTGAACATTTCTCAGGTGTGGATGCATTTGAGGGCCAAGTTGTTGGGTCGAGGATGACGGTCTCTTCATCACATAGCTCAGAAGCTGGCAAATCTGGCTTTGACTTCAAGCATGCCCCGCCAACCTATGAAGATGTCATCGCTGGCCATATTTTAGATATTTCTGATTCACCTAAAGAACTCAGGAGGAATTTTCAGAAGGCATGGCAGGAGAGTGAAAGCGTTTTCAGAAGCCTGGGCTGTGCAACCTCAGATGCTTCTGCCACTGAGATGAGAACCACCTTCCACGAGGACTCTGCATTTATCAGTGGTAAATGAGAGTGTGCAGAGTGTGAAGATTAACCCGCTTAAAGGCACATGTTCCATAGCTAGGATGGCTTGCAGTTAGAAGGGTGCTTGGCAATAACCAAAAACTAACAGCTTTCCCTGGTGGAGGATCTCCTTCTCTTTACAATGCTCGCTCGCTCTTACTGCTTTCTTTTCACAAAAGCATCTAACACAGGATTCATCTGCACTGTGTGAGAATAACAACATAGATTGATTGAGACCTGTATTTGTCAAGGTAAATAAGAGTTGAGGTAGAGCAGCAGATACAATCATTGTTGCTGTGATAGCATTGACAATTATATGTAACAGTGTATTTATTAATAACGGTATACACATAGCACATTATTTATATTTTTATTAAAATTTAATATTTTATCCACTTGTTTAAGACAATATGAGGTAATATCTATTGGCCTACTGTTGACATATTTTTAACTGCCAGATTTGAGTGGTGTTGTGTTTGAATTCAACACAGCCTGCTAATAACCCAAGAAACAATTTATACCCTTCATGTGTGCTTTCATGATTTGTATTGGTTGATATCTTTGATGAAAATATACATATGGAATTAGACCTTTTGTATATAGAATTATTGTTATTAAATTGGATGAATTAGTGTTTTCTAATGGCACTATTTTTATTCTATAACTAATTTCATTTCGCCTTTCTTAAACTCCAAATGATAGTTCACTTGGCCTCATTCACACATGAACATGGACAATACATTTTAAAAATTTGACTATATTTAGAAGGAGGGAAATTCAAAACACATGGAGTTAGTACATATTTTTTAACATCAGAAAACACTATTTCTTTTTATTTCTCTGCATTTTACAATTAATGAGGCTTGACAATAAAAAGATTTGACATAATTAATGTGCACCATTAACGTAGTCCATTCTTTTAAACAGATTGAAAGGAATAGGAAGTTTAAAAATAAAAACTGCTGAAACCAGTAATTATCCCTCTATCATATTTGCAACATATGTGTCTAGTTTATCAGATTAATATGACTTCTTAATGTGCTTGCTTCTGGCATAATCAAGCAAAGCTGTCCAATTAATTTCAAATGCTCAGTTTCTGTTAAGATAGCTAAAAGCATGTAGAAAAGACAAAAGAGGAAAAATAAACCCACCCCATGTTAAATATAGAAATATGTGTCCTACCAAATAAACAAAGGAGATCTCTTACTAGCTCAAATTGAGCATCGAGGCTCTAAAATACACACTTATTTGTAAAAGGAACCCTGAGCATATCTGCCTTTATATATAACTTATATGAAAGCTTAGTTTGTCTCATGGGATTGTAGGGAGGATCAAAACAGTACTGAGGTGAAAGTTCTATGTCAGTTTTGAACCACTGTCTAAGCAGTACTGTGATTCACAGGAGCTGGCAACCACCTGAGCACCGCAGCAGGGGGCCACAGGGATGATATAGCCAGGGAAGAGGTAGGGAACATGTAAAAGGCAAACGTGAGAATCCCAAAAGCCCTACAATCTAAAGCCATTTAGATTGAGGAGAAATGGCCCTGAACATCTCAACATATTCAGGAGTCCTGCTGTATTAAAGTTAGGAAAAGGTGTCACAGAGCCAACACGAAGTCATCAAGGAAATTATTTAAACGAATACGATATCCTCAGCTTTAAGAGCTACGTAGGCACTCTGGAGAACTCTCTCCAGGATGTTTTAAAATGTGAAAATGTTGGGCATTGATGTTCCAGAACCTCACACCTGATGGCAGGATAGTTTCCACAGAAGTGCTGTTAGGACAGGAGTCTTACGAGCTTTTACTTTAACTGCATGGCTAGTCAATATACTGTTATTTGTTTTGGTTTTGCAGTGTGATTGAAGACAGCATCATATAACCTTTGGTAAATTTTTATTTTTAGAAGCTGCTGCTCCAAGACAAGGCAATATGTACACTTTGTCAAAAGACTGTTTATCCAATGGAGTGCCTAGTAGCGGACAAGCAGAGTTTTCATAAATCCTGCTTCCGATGCCGCCACTGCAACAGTAAACTGAGGTAAAATGTTCTGAGGTCTGTGGCACAAATGCTGGAGGAGCCTACAATATACTTATAACATCATGTTTCTAGAAGATACAACATTTTCTAGATCTTGCTGTCATCAGTTAACACAACTACAAAAGGGGGTGTTGTTGGGTTCTTTTTTCTCAGGATGGCAGTGACCTTTTCCCTTTTGAAATATTGCTTTCTTAATCAAATCCAGAAAGGTTCCTTTTGTCTAAACCTGGAGATCACACAGATGAGAAAAATCAAGAAATTCTGTACAAATAGGCATTTTTGAGTTACCACTTGAGTCGGAAGTCTGGATTCTACTTTCAATCTTATTATATTTTACTTGAAAATATATTTATTAAAAATGTTTTTAAGTTTTTTTTCAAAGAGAGAGAACACAAGCAGGGGAAGGGCAGAGAGAGACAGAGAGAGAGACAGAGAGAGAGAGAATACCAAGCAGGCTCTGCATTGTCAGCACAGAGCCCAATGCAGGGCTCGAACCCACAAACCTGTGAGATTGTGACCTGAGCCAAAACCAAGAGTCGGTTGCTTAACCAACTGAGCCACCCAGGTGCCTCATTAAAAAAAACAAAAGTAATGTTTATTTATTTTTGAGAGAGAGAGAGAGAGAGAGAGAGAGAGAAAGCAGAGGATGAGCAAAGAGAAATAGAGATAGAGGGCCCAAAGAGAGTTTCTACACTGACAGCAAAGAGCACAACAACGCAGGGCTTGGACCCACAAACTATGAGATCATGACCTGAGCCAAAGTCAGATGCTTAACTGACTGAACCACCCAGGCGCCCCTTATTTATCTATTTTTGAGACAGATAAAGTGCGAGGGGGCCTGGTGCTGGGCGGCAGAGAGGGAGAGAGAATCCCAAGAAGGCTCTGTGCAGCACAGAGTCCAACGTGGGGGCTCAATCTCACAAACTATGAGATCATGATATGAGCCAAATTAAGAGTTGGACACATAACCAACTGAAGCACCCAGGAACCCCCAACCTTATTTTATTTTAAGTAAGCTCTGTGCCCCACATGGGACTTGAACTCAAGACCCTGAGATCAAGAATTGCATCTTCTACAGACTGAACCATCCAGGCACCCCTTAAGTCTAGATTCAAGATCATGAGTCAGAAAACTTGTTCTGTAAAGGGCCAGATAGTAAATATTTTCAATTTTATAGGCCATACTATTTCTGTCACTACTCAACTTTCCAGTTGAGTGGAAAAGCATCCACAGATAACTAAATGAACAAGTGTGGCTGTAAACTAATGGGCCCAGTTGTATTCCAGTAAAACTTCATATACAAAATTAGGTGATGGTCTAGAGTATACCTATGTCTGGGTATTGTGTCTAAATAAAAGAAGAAAAAATAAGAATGTAGAGTATTGTCAGTGTCAGGTAAGATATACTAGGTCTTTTTTGTCTGTTGTTTTTTGTTTTGTTTGTTCCTGTCTGTTGCAACAGAAGCACTGTATCAATACAGTAACAAATGCATTTTAATGAATGTGGCATTTGGTGTGGCTATAGTCTGAGATGCTGAAATTGTAATTATTTTGCCAAATCCAGTGTGTATCAGGCTATATCTTTCCTGACTTAAACTGACAATGTCAAACACCCTTTACTGCAATGTTTTTTTTCTTTGGTTTCCATGACGCCAGAGTATAATAGTTTCGTCCTACCTTCTGGGTGTTCCTTCTCTGACTCCTATGTGGGTGACTCTTTTCTGTCCATTACTGAAATGTTAGAGTTCCTTAGGATTCTGTTATGGCCATTTATTCTTCTGTTTATATTCTTCATATATATAGTTTACTGCATCCACTTCCATGACTTTAATCATCATCCATGTAGAATAACTCTGAAATCTGTACAGTAGCCCAGTTCTCTTCTCTATCAGATGCTTATATCTCAATGACTAGCATTCATCTCCAATTAGATTTCTCACTTGTACACCAAATTCAATATGCCCCATTATTTTTTCTGTCTTCTGAAATTCCTTCCTTGACTTCTGGTCTGTATGCTAGTCTCTCAATAAATGACATTAACACTAACTCAATGACTGAAACATGAAGTTACGTTTCAGTCCTTCCTCTTCTTCATTCCCTATACCCAAGCAATGACCAAGTCCTATAACTGATATCCCATAAATGCCTCTTGAGCTGTACATTTTCCTCCATCCCCACAGCCCAGGCATCTTCCAAGCAAGTGTCGTCTCTCACCTGTACTAATGCAACAGTCTTTCTAGCAAATTAGCCTCCCTGCCCCCATTATCTCTTACCTCCATTACTACCAACAACTTGCCCCAGTACATGCTCCATGATGTAGTGAAAATGATCTTTCTAAAATGCAAATCTGTTTAAAACATATGATGGTTACCTCTGTCAAAGTAAAATTAGCATCTTACTATGAATTAACAGGCAATTCAGAGTCTTACCCTAGCTCCTTTCCCAACACCCCTTCCTCCCATTGCGTGTTACTTTTCATGAAATCTGAATTTCAGTTCCTCAAAATCATTATCTTTCTCTCTCATATCTAGTTGGTCCCAAATGTTATTTCCACTCCTTGTAGGAGTTTTCCCATGCCCCCTCTCCAGCTCTTCACCAGGCTAAATTCCACTCATTCTTCAGACCTCAACTGAGACTTTATGTCTTTGAAAAAGCCTGCTTTGATCCCCACATATGGATTCAAGTGTCCCTCCTCTGTGCTCCCGGAGCATCCCAGTGCTTGCCCCATTCTTAACACAATCTAATGTAACTGCTTTCCAGCTGTAGGAAATGTGTTAATGTTTGACTCTCAACACCTAGTAAAGCCCTGACATTTAAAAAGGACTGAAAAATATTTGATGACTGATATTTTTAAAATTTTTTAGTGATTATTTTTTTTTGAGAGAGAGAGAGAGAGACAGAGAGACAGAGCGTGAGTGTGGGGTGAGGCAGAGAGAGAGAGAGGGAGACACAGAATCTGAAGCAGGCTCCAGGCTCTGAGCTGTCAGCATAGAGCCTGACACAAGACTCAAACTTACAAACCATGAGATTATGACGTGAGCCAAAGCTGGATGCTTAACAGACTGAGCCACCCAGGTGCCCCCAGTGACTAATATTTTTTAAAAGTCATTATACCAAAAGCCACAAATATAGAAAAAAACAAATCAAATGTATGATTTAATAAATTATTATAAAGTGAGCACTTTCTAACTAGTACCAAGGTCAATAAATAAACATTGCCAACGGTTCCAGAAGCTCCTTCCATGTGCCTCACCCAAACACAACCAGTTCTCTCTCTCTGAGTAAATAGTATTCTTTTTAATAGTTTCTTCCTTGCATTTTTATAGCTTTTTTATCCAAATATGCTTTCTTGGATATTATACTTTAGTTGTATTCATTTTTTAAAACTTTGATATGTCTTTTACATCTTTTAAATCTATAGGGTTTTCTATCCATTTCTTTCATTCCTTACCATTTATTTGTGAAGAACCTGGAATATTTGACCTGTAGAATTATCCAGTCTGGATTTGCTGATTGCTCACTTATCATGTAGTTCACATACTCCTTTCTCCCCTGTGTTTCTGAAAAACTGTCAGCTGAATCTAGATTCTGATTTAAACTAAGATTTGATACCTTTTTCAAGAACATAGGGAGTGTTGGCAAGAATATAGTAAGCACATAGTGTCTGGTTTTGCAATCATAGCAAAAATGAAATCTTAATACCTATATGCATTAATTGATATTTACAAAATGTTCATATTCTCATTTTGTTCTTTATTTTTCATTATTAGTTTGACTACTTTTACAGGTGATTCTTCCCCTCATCTACTATGTGGTCACTTGGTGGTACAGTTGGTGAAGGAAAGGCAGAATAAATACATAACTTTTTCCCTTTGTTTACCTGTTTGCCAATGTATCCGTTACTTATTTAACAATGTAATGAAATGGCTCCTTATCTCCTAAGAGGTAATGAATTTTAAAATATTCATGATATATTTATAAACTCACAGACTTACATATGTTTGCTTGGTTTTAATCAGATGCAGTTATTATCATTTCTGAAGCTCAAATCATTCTATCCCTGACCTCTTCAGGTTCTCTCTTCAGTCCTTTTGACAAGACCTAAGTACTCTCTGATAGTTTTCTCATTATCTGGTAGGACTAGATGTTCCATATTCCTTTGATACACTTACTTCCTCCAGATCCAGGATCAGTCATTTCCTTTTTACTTTTTTTTTATTTGTGAGAAATGGCATTTAAAGGTTATAATCTCAATGCTCTTTCTACTGGGTTGGTTACTATTTTGAAGCTTTCTTAGTGTTAAGAGCTAGTAAATGTTTATATATATATAAAAAATATATCATGAATTTGTAGGAATATCTCAAATTGAATTCAAAACTGCATTGCTTTTGCCGTAGCCTCTTTTCTATTCCACGTCTGCCTCCTCACTTTCACTTCAAGACTTCCGGTTCTCAAAGACCAAGGAAAGGAAAGAATTAGAATATCCCATATTCAGGGGCACGTGGGTGGTTCAGTCGGTTAAGCAGCCAACTCTTGATTTCGGCTCAGGTCATGATCTCATGGTTTGAGAGTTCGAGCCTGGCATCAGGCTCACTGCTGTCAGCACAGAGCCCACTTGGGGTCCTCTGTCCCCTCTCCCTCAGCCCCTGCCCCGCTCATGGTCTCTCAAAAATAAATAAAACATTAAAAAAAAGAGTATCCCAAATTCACTTGAACAACAGTTTTGGAATAGAAAACTATCAGCACCCCTAATTTGATTAGGAAAACTTAAATGGCATTTGCTTCCCATTCATCCGCATTCCATTCTTTTTTAATTGTGTTATGTCTTCAGTGTCATATTAAGCAGCCATTACATATCGCACCACCTCCCTCATTGCCATCATTTCATCTTTAGTTTATAGGCTTTATATTTATATGTATATAATGCTTGCAACAGATGTTTATGTTGATACTTCTGTAGCTATTCTAGTTATGCAAGCTTATTTTCTAGTAGATTCCTCAGAAAGGCTGTTCTGTGATCTTGATAATGGAAAGTCAGTCTTGCTGAAAGAAAAATCATTGACTTACACTTTCTTTCACTGAATATTTTAAACGCATTATTCCATTTTCTTTTGGCGTAAAGTGTTGGAAATGACTGATAATAATCTAATTTTTTCTCTTATAAATCATATGCTTTTCTTTTCTTTTTAGATAAACACAAAGGATTTTTTTTCTTTTTATTTAACGTCCAGTGATTTTACTAGGATATTTCTTGACGTTGGTCATTCTGGGTCAAATAGTCTCAGTTACCTAGTGTGCCTCTTTCAATACATAGTTTCATACCTTTTTATATGAGGAAAGTTTCCTTAAACTATAGCTTTTTAGCATTTAACCTATCACATTACTTTATTTTCTTCTTTAGGAACTTCTGTTATACCTACATGGATATTTTGTGCCTGTCTTTATTAATTGTTCTTCTCTCAAATCATCTTTTTTTAATTTCTGGTTGTAAGTTTTCATCCTCTTATTCTCCTATTTCTCCTCTTAAAATATTTTCTATTGTGTTTATATGCTCTTAATTTCTTTTAGTTTAGTTTCTGTTACTGATTTTTTTCTTTTATTTCTGATTTTTCCCCCGATTTCTCACACCTCACCTCATTTATGACATTTTTCTTTTTTTTAATTTATGACATTTTTCTAATTACAATTCATGCTAAACTTTCAAGCCTTTTTATAATGTTTTAATGTCTTTTCGCTCATTTTTAAAATTTTGATGTTGAGAACATGTTTTTCTAGCATGTTTTCATTGTCTGTAGTGATATGAAAAATTCTCCTTACTCTTTCATTTCTTACAATAAATCTGTATGATATTTGGCCTTAATACTTTTCTGTGGCTCATTTTCACATGGCATTAGTTTTCCCAAATCTTAGGAGGAGGCAATGTTTAGGATGGTTTTCCCAATTTCACAGTACTACCAATTCCAGTTTTCATACACTGTCCAAAAAACCACAATGACTTGAATTCTGGGATTTCCTGCCTTGATTCATCTTCCCCATGTTAGTCGGGACCTTCTCTTTCATTTCTGTCATCATTATCCAATTACGTTTTGATTCAATTCCCATATTTTTGTTTTCAGTGTAAAGTGTTATCCTAAAAGGGGATCTCAGTTGGTCAATTTTGAGAGTTTTAACTTCTCTGGCAGACTTCCCTATTACAGGGCCCTTGCACTCACTGGCCAATGAAGAAGATAAAACCCCGCCCAGTTTCAGCTGCTATTCTCTGATTGGCATGTGATACTTTCCAGAAAATACTGGCTATTTTGTGGTTTTATATTTTCTGTTTTTTTAGACACCTTCCTTGCTTCTTCTGCTGTCACTCATACAGATGCGACTCTCAGGCTAGTCTTAGAGTTTTGGGTTTGTTTTTACCTCCTTATATTTTGCGTTTGGTGAGGATACCTTGTCACTTACTTTTGTTGCTGTTTTTTTAATGTTTATTTATTTGTTTATTTTGAGAAAGAGAGAGCATGAGTGGGGAGGAGCAGGGAGAGAGGGAGAGGGAGAGGATCCCAAGCAGACTCCATGTTTGGCGTGGAGCCCAATGCGGGGCTTGATCTCACAACCATGAGATCACAACCTGAGCTAACATCAACAGTCAGACACTTAACTGACTGAGCCACCAGAGCACCTATCACTTAGTTTTGTTATAAACTTTATCCATGGGCTTTAAGTTTTGGTATCTAGTTCGTGTATCTGTATTTATGTGGAGACTCAGTGATAACTAAAAAAAAATGATGCCTCTGACTAAATTTGATTTTAATTTTAACAGGCACTCTATTTGTTGATCTCCCCAAAGAGGCCAAATAAACAATTGCATAGGCAACCTTTCCAATACATTCAAAATCTAGTTAACAAGGAAATTTAAATGGTTGATTTGTGTGTGTGTATGTACTCTTCAGGATTTATTGAAAAATGTAGCCCCCGCATAAACCACTGAATTAACAAAGGTTTAGTCTTATCATTTTACAACATCTATATCCATATATGTATTATACTATAATAGCTATTATACCAGTACTTGACATACAACATGAAATTCTAAATACTAAACATGAAATTCTAAATAAGACATGTATCATGTTGAATGTTAGCAGTAACCATTATCTAACAACGTTCAATTAATAAGTACATTCCTATTGCCAGTAAATTAATTGTACTGAATCTCTGACTCATTCTTGAAATAATTAATTTCGTAATTCCCTATGAATTTACAGTATATATATGGAATGTTAAACATTTTTTTCTTTTTTTTTTTCTTTTTGGCAGTTTGGGAAATTATGCATCACTTCATGGACAAATATATTGTAAACCTCACTTTAACCAGCTTTTCAAATCTAAAGGAAATTATGATGAAGGTTTTGGACACAAACAGCATAAAGATCGATGGAATTACAAAAATCAAAGCAGCTCAGTGGATTTTATTCCTAATGAAGCCACAGATATGTGTAAAAGTAGTGTGGAAAACACTGCCTTACTTGGAGATCTTAATAAACAGTTAGATGATAGTAACAGTAGAGGACAAAGAGATGATTTGAAAAAATTCAGGGAGAGGGGAAAATTAAAAATCATTTGGCCCCCTTCCAGGGAGATGCCTAAGAAGACCTTCCCCCTTGAGGAAGAGTTCAAAATGAGTAAACCTAAATGGCCACCAGAAATGACAGTCCCTACATCCTCTGAATTTAAAAGTGAATCACTAATAGAACCCGTTAAAACTCTGGGAAATAAAGGGCAGGACCAAGATAATGTTTCTTTCCTGCAGCCATATCTGCAGTCCATCCATATGTGTCAAAAAGAGGATGTTATAGGAATCAAAGACATGGACATGTACGAAGCAAGAAAAGATGAGAAGAAGGAAGGAAATAAGAATGTGCAAGATAAGCTGAATGAGGCTGAAGATACAAAGAATAAGAGGAAAAGTGAAATGGATCTTAATGACAACAATAATGTGGTTGTGCAGAGTGCTCAGAAGGGGAAAAATGAAGAAACTAATGAACCTGATGGTGCAGAAGTTTTACAGGTTGCTAACACTGATGAAGAGGTGGTGCCAGAAAATTGTAAAGAGAATTTGAATAAGAATAATAATAACAATTATGTAGCAGTCTCGTGTCTGAGTAATTGCAGGCAGAAGACATCTATTTTAGAATTTCCTAATCTATTACCATTGTCAAGGGAAGCAAACTATACCGCAAGTGAATTTCAAATTGAAAATTTAGAAAATGCATCTAGAATCTCAGAGTTACTTGGTATATTTGAATCTGAGAAGGCGTACTCAAGGAATATTCTAGCCATGGCTCTTGGGAAACAGGCTGACAGAGCTACTGCTGGCAGTCCCGTGCAGTCTACCCCCAAACTGGGTCTCAGTGGCAGGTTAATAGTAAAGGAGGAAAGATCCTTAGCCTCTTCTGATACAAATATCTTAAACACCAAAGGAAACCATGCAAATAACAAAAATCTACACTTCCTTTTTTCTAACCCTGTGAAGATCGCTGCTTTTTCCAAAAAGAATGAGAACATTTTCGAACGTGACTTAATGGAATCTGTAGATCAAATTAAAAATATGCCATGCTTGTATTTAAGAGAATTTGGGAAGGGCATCAAACGTGGGCATGGTGAAGCAATAGTAACAGCCCACGTTAATGGGAATACAGGTTGTGATGCTCCAAGCAGTGCATGTGCAGCTAAGCCTTCATTTCCCAGAGTGGAGGTCCAGTCTGAACAACTCACCGTGGAAGAGCAAATTAAAAGGAATAGGTGCTACAGTGACACTGAGTAAAACATCTCTGCCCACTTGCAGTTCACACTCAAGTCTGAGACACACTGATGTCTGAAATAGACTTCGATAACCTTCTGTTGAACTTGTAAATTTGATGTTCAGAAATTTCATGTCTATCACAATGGAATTTTCCTTGCATTAAGCTATACAGTGTTTTCCATAATCGGTTTGAATCTACTTTTATTCTGAATGTAATGAAAAGATGAAACAATATGGCTCTGTGTTCCTGTCAAATGGCACTTAAGTATATCTCTGTTTTCAACATGCCAGGTAACATCACTGGCGAAATTCTGTGCTGCTGGTATTTATTATAATTCTTATACCTTCTCTATAATTTCTGCTGAAATAAAATTAAATCACCTGAGATGCGAACCAAAATACTTGCGTAACTTTTTTCCAAATATATTGAGATTTTAAGTATATATGTTTTCCATAATTTGGAAACTGTCTTTTCAGGGGCAGGAGGTATTTAACACACACACACATACACACACACACACACACACACACACACACACACACACAATCCTGGAATAAATAAAATACTAAATCAAAGCCACAGTATTATCAGAAAATATAAAATTTCATTCTCTTGTTTGCTCTGTATTTTTAAAGATATGATGATTATGTTTTTTAAAAATAATTGCCTATATTAAACTATCATGGAATGTCTATAAACATTGATAATGAAAAATATCAATTTTTCTTCAAAATAATGTGGAGTCCATTCTTAGAAATCAACTGAATGACAAAGATTTTGCAAGTTACTTAAATAAATTATGCACATTGCATTTTTATTGCTTACCATATGTAATCAATAAATATACAAATCATATTACTACTACATTTTGTCAGGGTTTTTTTATCCTATTGGATGGATATTAAGTTTTTCCATTGTAAAAACAAACTTTGAAAAATTTGTCTTCTGAATTTTCTGCTGATTTTGCCTTTTAGCAAATACATTTAGTGATGCTTAGAGGAAAAAATAACATGAATGTAAATAACTGGCTTCACATTAATTTGGAGTGTTCATATGCAAAAACAGGTCTTATCCCCTATTCTCCATAAACACAAACCACTGACTTCCTATTAAGTATGAAAACAATGTAATTTTGAAAACTACTTTTTCTTAGAAAGTATAACAAATATTGCTAGTATGTTGTCAACAGATATCAAAGACTTACTATTTTTTTTAGGGCTGCCATAACAAAATATACACATTGAGTGGCTTAAGCAAAATAAAGTTGTCTTCTCATAATTCAGGAAGTCCAAGATCAAGTTGGCAAGTCAGTTTCTTCTGAAGCCTATCTACTTGACTTTCAGATGGCCATCTTCTCTCTGCACGTGGTCTTCCCTTTGTATGGGTCTGAGTCCAAAGTTCTTCCTCTTATAAGGACACTAGGCATTTAGATTAGGGTTCACCTTAGTGACCTCATTTTATTTTAGTTACTTCTTTAAAGACTATCTCCAAGTATAGTCCTATTCTGAGATTCTAGGGGTTAGTACTTAAACATATTGATTCTAGGAGGGCACAATTCAGCCCATAACAGCAAGAAACCACATTATACTTTTAGGATTCTTTTTTTAAACATATGCCTATTAATATTATGAAACAACTTCTCAATTATTTTTCACTTGGGATTATATTACAGAACTATGTCATATCTATATTTATGCTATAAAAATAATATTTCCAGGAAGATAATTCTTTTCCAAAGGAGTGAAGATAGGCCCATGATGGACCAAATGCTTTACCAGAGGAGGCTATGTAATGGCAGAGCTTGGCATGTAAGGGGCTTTGCAATATTTATTTGAGCCTGGGCCTTCCAATGAATCTTGTAAAAATGTTTTATCCCCCAGAAAATTGTGCTGAATTGTCTTTTGCAGCTTCCACACAATCAATCCTTGTGACAGATATGGGGCTTTGGGCAGCACATTTTTTGGATTAGAACAATGGTTTTCCCACAGTGCAGTAAAACTGCAGAATGCACCTATTCCCAAATGTGCAACCAACATGTACATCTGGCAATTTTCTATGAACATCTCTAGAGTAATTTCTAAAGGCACATTAATTTTTTAAGGACCTGAAAGACAGAAAAAAGAATACTTTCTCTGCTCTCTTCTGATAGTTACTGACTACTGGTGACTATCCAATTGAGGAGGAGAAAATTTTCCCATTGCCAAGAAAATGAACTTAGAGAAAGATTATCACAGATGTTGAAGTGAAAGAGAAGTGAAATGCTTTTTTTTTCTCTCTATCTGGAAATGCTATTGAGAACCAAGGGTGATTTCCAAATCTAATGTAAAAGTTTAGAAATCTGCAGGTATTAACAGTAATGTGAAATCTTATTTTATAAAAATCAAATTTACATGGAGATCAGAAATAGGCAATGGACATAATACTCAGATTCAAAATAAGAGCTTTGAGAGCATATGAGAGGTGCTGATCAGTACAGAGCCTCAATCCCCCGGAAATTAACTCTAATAGAAAACAAAAAATATTTTTAGATAATCTAAAAGTAATTTAATCTCAGCTTTTATAGAGTCCTTTGGAAAGGCTAATTTAATCTATTTAACAAGGTCCATTTACTGTGGATGTTTTCTCCTAAAATACTGTGAGAAATTTTTAAGCTTTAGGTATTTATATGCAAATTAAGTGGTAGAGGAAAATTAATAGTAGTAGAATATCTACAGTATGGTCATCATCTTTTGCTATACTACCTTTTTGTAGAAAGTAAATTAATGGATAGAAAGCCTGACAAACACTGTGGTATCATCCAGTCAACAACAACTCAACAAATATGGAGCCCTTGGTATTAGTTGGCAGAGTGATTTAAAAAAAAAGGATAAATCATGGCATCTCCCATATCATCTCCCAGACTATAAAAGGGGCATTCAAAAAAAATTAATCACAGTTGATAGTTATGGATGCAGAAGGGTATCAATACAGGAAATATATAGCCACAAAGAGTTCTCTTAAATTGGAAGATTTCAAAATAATAGTAAATAAATAGGTGAAAAATTTCTGGTTTAAAAGCTAAATTGTCTTCATTTTGCCATAGTCACAATTTACTTAGATGTGATTATGTGTTTGTAAATTCTATGATGCACAGTCAAGATCCTCCTTCAGGACCAAAGGAGTTACTTCCCCAGATACCAGAAGCGCTGCCCACAGAAAACCTTCAACTTTCAGCCCCCTACCAGGATTGCTTTAGCTAAAGATACCACTTACCCCACATGGACTGTGCTCAATAAGTGATCAGTGAAAGAAAACTCAGCAGAACTCCGAAGGGTCACGCCAGTGTCAAATATCCCTGTAGGGTTGGCTGAGGCCTCCACGGAGATGCCATCACCATCAACTTCTCTTATATCCAAACCTGCTTTGTTCGTATCCCTTCCTTTCCTTTGATACCAAGAGCACACCCTGAAAAACCTCCTTCACATTAATCTCTGTCTCAGAATCTACATCTTTGAGAACACAACCTGGACAAGCTGGACTCTTGGGAGTGGCCTAAGAAAGCAGATACTGGTATATTTTAGAACTGAACTATTTGCTACCTGGCTGACAATGGGCATAAGATGGCTGTGCAGTTGTTAAAATTCTCAGCTGTCATAAACTAGGATGCCTACATTGAAGCAAATGCATAGCTGGTGCCGTGTGTCAAATATTTGAGACATGTAGAAGAAATAGCAATTACAATGAAAATTGAATTGAGGGGCGCCTGGGTGGCTCAGTCGGTTGAACGTCGGACCTCAGCTCAGGTCACGATCTCGCGGTCTGTGAGTTCAAGCCCCACTCAGGCTCTGGGCTGATGGCTCAGAGCCTGGAGCCTGCTTCAGATTCTGTGTCTCCCTCTCTCTCTGCCCCTCCCCCATTCATGCTCTGTCTCTCTCTGTCTCAAAAATAAGTAAATGTTAAAAAAAAAAAAAAGAAAAAAGAAAATTGAATTGAGTACCAATTGCTAACCCCTATCACTCTGGGGGGAAAATTAACAAAAATTTGGAAGTGTTAATCAACAATTAAAGCCTAAATATAATTTAATTGTAAAAGTTGTTTAGCTCCATAGAAGGATAAAAATCTCTTGTATGAGATCAAGCCCCACATGGGGCACTGATCTGACAGTGTGGAGCCTGCTTGGGATTCTCTCTCTCCCTCTCTCTCTGCTCCTTTCCAGCTCATGCTCTCTGACTCTCTCAAAATAAGTAAATAAACATTTTTTTTTTAAATCCAGCCCCTTCTAATGTGTTGGTCCTCCAAGCCTGGTGGATCCACTCCACAGGCAATGTAGAAATTTTGGCTGTGGGCACCCTACTTCATGATGCAGATGGACCCCAACCCTGACCTCATGGAGTCTAAAGTACAGAAAGCCTGTGGAAGGCCCAAGAGCCATTTATGCCCTTTAGCCAAGGAGTTACAGGAAAAGTTTACATTTGCCAGATACAGAGGGAACAGGGATGTATGTACTGGTTTTGCTCTGAGCTCTTTGCATGCAACGTGGTTTGTGAGGTTGCCAGCATGTCCTTACCAAGCACAGGTTCTTTTCAGGAACAAAGGGAAGGTGTCCAGCTGTGCTTGGATCCATCCATCTCATTATCATTTTAACTTAACATTGTTTTTGATAAACGATGATTTAAAACGTTCAAAGACGCAGTAATTGGTAATGACCACTACTGTGTCCACCCTCTAATTTACTGCATGTTTTATAAGATGGTGGCAGATGTTTATTTATTAATTATCATGATGTTCCTTTCATCCCCATTAAACCATTCCCTCTAGGAGAAAGACTGATTAAAGGATATTTCTGTTGAACACATCTTTCCATCATCTTTATTTGCCCATATAGATATTTTATCAAAAAAATTGATTAAAACTGAATTTCAAATTAATTTACTATTTCCTGAACTCTATCCAACCTAAAATATTTATTGTTCAATAAAAATTTCAATGATTTAGTAACAGAGATGATATCTAAAACACAATGCCATCAATATCTGAGAACAAATAATGAAAAAAATGTATTAAATGTTATGCCCTAGTTCATTAATTGATTTCTTTTAAGTTTTAATTTCTACATTTCATACTCTAAGTTTCTATGTTTGTATGTGTGAATGTTAGTGTGTATGTGTTTAATAGTTAATGTTCAAATTATGAAAACACCAATATCAGCAATTTTCAATGCTGTTCAGGCTGTTTTTAGAAAGCCAACATGTTCAATTTTAATGCCATCAAAATCATCAACTCTGAATACATATTTGTCATAAGTTAATAACAACATTAGTTGGATAAATATTTATTATCAAATGGATAGCATTTATGTTACAAGTTGTAATGTTCAGATTATGCATTTTATTCCTCTGAATTTTGTTAATACCTGCATTGATCTGTGGTTGTTGATATAGTGCTTATGAACAAATGCACATCCATTTACATAATTTCCTATAACCATTTACAGTTTCTCAAAATGTTTGCTAATCTCTTTTATTTCTTCATCTATACTATTCCTAGTAATTTTATACACGCCCAAGGCTTCAATTATCTTCATAATACCGATGACTCCCAAATGTATATCTAGCTCTCCTCTGAAGCTAGAATCATACAGACAACTACCTGATAGTTTCTCTTGGACATTTAAATGGTACCTTAAATCCAACACCTCCAAATCAGAGCATTACTCACTCCTCATTTCCAACCTCAAACTTGGCACTCTTCTAGCAATTCATATCTCAGACACCATTATCCATCCAGCTACTAAAACCAGAAAACTAAGAGTATATTTTATATCCTTATTTCTTTCACCCATTCCCAATTAAAATCTTTCCCCAAATCCTGTTGACCTTTACTACTTAAATATTTCTCTCATCTTTTGTTCCTTACACATATCACATTTGCAATTGTACGTGTTTTTGTTATCTGATTAGTGCCCATGGCACTCTATCCCACATCACCCCCCATACTGACTGGAAGCTTTACAAAGACAGGCACTGGGTCTGATTTTACTCCCCATGTTTTCCCAATTCCCAGCAAGAAGTTTGACCTATGGTAGGCATTTGGTAAATTGTGTTGAAAGAGCCAATCACCATATAAATCTAAAATTTGAGCCACTGTACATGGAGTAACATATAACAATTGATAAGGGGGGCGCCTGGGTGGCTCAGTTGGTTAAGTGTCTGACTTCGGCTCAGGTCATGATCCCCCAGTTTGTGGGTTCAAGCTCCGCGTCGGGCTCTGTGCTGACAGCTCAGAGCCGGGAGCCTGTTTCAGATTCTGTGTCTCCCTCTCTCTCTGACCCTCCCCCGTTCATGCTCTGTCTCTCTCTGTCTCAAAAATAAATAAACGTTAAAAAAAAATAATAACTAAGTAAATATTGATAAGGATATCTTCTGGAGTGATTTTTGGATTATATGCAAAGTATCCACCACAGACCATGCTTATATAACATGTAAAAACAATACTTTCAAGAGACTGCAGTTGTGCTCCCAAATTGCATATCTAGATGCCAATGACACCCTTGGGTATATGTCTAGAAAAATGGCTGAATGGGTAGGTTTCATTATTACAAATAGGATTCAGCAGATGTTACAGGAAAATGTATTTATTAAAGATTGACAAAATTAATCCAGTACCTAAGGACAAATTCATTCATATAAGTACACACGTACAAATACATAGACAAGAATCTCTATTGGCCTTAAAATGTACATTTTCCCAAACATTAGAAGTTAAACTTTTCTGCACAATAATTTCTGTAGGACATTAAGGTTGGATAGTTAAAACCAAGATGTGTAGACATTGAGTTGCCCAAGATCACATGTTTAAGTATTGTGACCCAAAGACATAATAAAGAAGTGGCATACCCTTTCCTCCACCCAAGTAGTCTTTGTGAAAGTATTGTGATTGTGCTATCATGCATTTAATTTTTATTTTCTGGTTTATTTTTATGCTTTTTCATTTATCATTGTATATGATTATACTGTTTATATATATGCATATATCTTACTTCTACATATATGTACACTTATGTGTGTGCATACACATGTATATGTTCTAGAACCAAATGAAACATCCATTGCTTAATTAAGGTCCTACTCATGATTTGGCTGAAAAAAAATAAAATTTGTTAATTTTTGCACGTGAAACATAATTTCAGTATATTTAGAAATTTAATATATTGATCATTTTAACAAATTTAGATAATCTGTAGAGTTCATTGGCTTGGGAAGGTTTTTAACAAGAATTAGCAACAACAAGAAAAAAAAGAGCTCTGGATTAGGCATTAATTTAACCAGAAATTACAGATAAGCAGGGAACCAATTGCCATTAATTAGAGAATGGCTACACATGTCTGTACAAAAACAATATAAACTAATGGCAGGTAACGTTCATCTTTTGCTGTGTTCCAAGATCACCGCAAGGGTGAACACTGTGGCCCTTGATCTCATTTTACAGTCCCAAATACCCCATGGGTACAATATGAGATATGGTTTTATTATCCCAGGTGAAGAATCTGTGGATTAGGGAGTTAAGTTACTTGACTGAGTTTACCAAGTTACCCAGCTTTTAAGTACTGAGACAGGGACTGAAATTAGTCCTAACTGACCCAATAGCTCATTAGATATGGTTTTCCGCATCTTTCTGGCTTCCCAACACTTCACTGTGTGTGTAAAAATATATACATGAAATGTTCACATATATACATATAAATATAAGTATGAGTAAGTAATGCACCTATGACTGTATTATACTGAAGATGCATAGTCATAATGTATACACACATTTTTTCTGTGAGTGTATGTGTATACATATACATATCTATGTGTATATGTATGTTTGCACACAGTCACACACACATGCTTGCATGTATATTATACCATGAGTACGACCAGGTACCTATGCCCATACATTCCAAAGACATTTATAATGCAAAGTAGGAAACAAAAAAATAAGATTATTTATTGAAAATGTCATCAACCGCAGGGAATGGAAGTGAAAGAAATACATCAATCCTCCTGCCTACCTTAAAGGCAAGCAGAAAGCAGAACTGCTCTTTTTAAATCAATGAAATTAACAAAAGCAATTGAATGTGGCAGAGAGGAGATGTCAGGTAGGAATCAGCACATGTGGGACCTGAAGACTGTGAATAACTTAGAGAAAGACATCAATGCCTCTGCTGCTAGTGATTACCTCACTCTCCGTGTGGCTGTAAAACATGGCAGCACTTGTCCCGGTGCCAGAAAATGTCAGGACATTAAAGGTTCAGCCCTAGTTATGTGAAACAGGACAGGGAGTATTTGCCCTAAATACTAAGCCTTTTAATTTTCAAAGTTCTGAAATATTTAAGCTAGAAATACTTCCAACACTGGAAGATGTTTAAATGGCTACTTTATAAAGAATAAAGGAAGAGCATGTGCCTATTTTTTAATTCATAAGAAAAGTATTAAATCACTAGCATTTCAAAGAGCCCACTTTCAATTACCCATGAAGAGATTGCCTACAGAAAATATTAAATTCCAGGCTGGCGTCTCCAACCTACCCAGACCACTGCCTTGCTTCCACCTTTACCTGTATCCTCAGGGAATAAGAACGAACTTCAATATCAGCAGAAGTAAAACATAATGGCCACATTTACCGAATAATTTCCACTGATATTTTTATTCCAAGGCAGGAGGAAGAGAGTTGTAGCACAAATGGCATACGGATTCGTCTGCTTTGACTTTCAATGGCAATCTTCAACAAGATCCAGCTGAAGACTCCCCCGTAAGGTCCTCCCTTTCATCCTTTCATCTCTCTCCTGCCCTCAGGGTATGCAGCCACTTATACCCCCCCTCCCGCCCCCCACCAGTTTTTCCAGCTTTTTTTCATTAGTTAAGTCATCCTGTTTCTTTCTTCCTTACATTAGCATAGGATGAGTACTCAATGAATACTTGATAAATGAACGAATGAGTGAATGGCATAAGTTCCTGTAGGCAGCAAATGACAGCACTTTGCAGAAACATCTTCAGTCCCTCATCCCCAAACATAGCTAATAATAGAGGGTAAGGGGATAAGAAAAAAGGAAGGAAAAAACTTATAAAGAATGCTTACATTTTGCCAGAGTTCAGGTTTTTCAAAATAAAAATCTGTTAACATCCATTTGAGACATTTTAAAACAGATGAAATACCTCTTAGTATCATGATTTTGTAATCGAGGTAACTGATGTTCATTTGGCTTGACAACACATTTCTGAGATGTCATCATCTCTAGGCAAAGAATTTATGTCTTGAAGAGGTTTAACTATTTTCCCAAGGTTACCCATTTAGAAAATGGCAGATTATAGTAAGTTGTGAGAGGCCATGGGGACACTGGCCAAAAATTAGTGTGCCTAAATTAATCTGGGAGATTTGAGAAGTAGAGATATATGGGGAGTAATAAGGGAGAAAATTATCCAGAGAAACATCTTAAAAGGATGTTTTGATTTTTGTGTTTGTTTCTGTTTTTGTTTTTTATTTTTTCATTTAAATGAAGGTGGTAATGAACAGATGCAGGAAAGTAAAGGGCATAGCAGCATAACTGGAGCTCCGCCACTGAGGATAGGTAAACAGATTAGTTCAGATTCTAGCACTGAAACCTCAGAGGCAAAGAAAGTAGATGTAATGCATTGGTAGTAGTAACTCTAGGTGTAACGGATAACCCCTGAAATCTCAGTGGTTTAAGACAAGAAAATTTTAATTCTTGCTATATCATAATCCACAGTGGATTGGTGAGGACTCTCCTCCATAAAGTCCTTCAAAAATGATGGTTCTGTCTTCCTCTGAGGCCCTGGAATCCCCTCAAATGATGGGCGGAGAGTGAGAAGAGAATGAGGTTCACCAGTGGGCCATACCTAGCAGTGAGGTACTTCACTTTTCCTATCTGTCATGGTCCAGAACTCAGTGGCATGGCCACACCTACCTGTAAGGAAGCCTGAGAAATAGAGCCAATCTCAGGCCCAGGAAGAAAATTAGAATATGCATGTAATTGAACCACTGCCACAATGGAAATCCAGACTTTCAGACACCTGACCACATCTGTTTTTCAGTACCTTTTTACTGAATATTATTCTTCAAAATTTATACTTGTATGGTTTAAGCTTTTCATTTAGAAATCCCCCATAGATATTTTTATATGTGTTAATGAATCTAAGTTAAAGCAAACATGTAGACAATATCTGGGAGGTTCAGCAATTTGTTCAAGGATATCCCAAAAGGCCAGCAGCACTCAGACTCAGGAGTTAGCATCAGGCAGAGACCAAGTAGGCAGGCACTTCACAGCACAGAACTTAAGGGTAAGAATGCAGGCTGGGAGGTTTCAATCAAACGTTGAGTCCTTGGAAGACCTGAGAGTTCAAAGCAGCCCCCAACCATAGAAGGGTCAGGAGGCTGCCCAGGTGGGAGACACGTGGTAGGAGAGAGTCTATAATAGTGACTCAGCTCTGAGAACTTAGAACAAGCCAAGATAGCCCCAGTGAGAGCCCTGGGAATAAGACTGACTTGGTTACTATTCTGAGTCATTTGCAGGAGATTTGCAAGATGCCATGCTGGAGACTGGAGAATTGCTGCTAAACCTACAAGAATGCGGAAAGCAGAAAAATGGAGACAATAGAGAATGGTTGGCAAAGAGATAGCTCTAGCTCCAGATTCTGAGGGAAAAGGGGACAATTTCCAAAAGTCGATCATTAGCATTTTTTAGATAAATGTGCTGGGCAAAAAGCCTTCTAAATCCAAACACAAATGGTTTGGCATTGGCAGTATCTACTGCTTTGCATTAGCTGTGACCTCTGCCTTTTTGCTGGAGTAGATTATGAGAAATTCCACATTTTTGGAGGCAGGCAATGTTGTATGACACACCCATGGATCACACAACATGTTACCGCAGTTACCACCAACTGGCTCTGTCCCTTCCTCCTTCAAGGATGGATACTTCTTGGCCATCTAAGACAACTGAATTTAGACCTATAGTTTTCTCTGTATGTTTTGTGTGTTCCCCCCATATTTTTCTTGCAATTATTCAAATCTGGTGCCTCTATAAGCTTATGGATACAAAAATCTGGGAATACTTTGGCAGGTATGGCCTTTACCTTCCATGCCGGGCTTCTTGTGTGTCAAAAGATGATTCATATTCTGTTCTTGTTAAGAGAACGAGAAAGCGGTCTCTTAGAGCCTGGGTGCATGGAGCAGAATATAGATAATGGTAACATATAAATGGATAAATTATTTTTTTCTTTCAAGTATTGAAATGCAATTATATTTATAGAGAAACCTGGCTTAGATGCCTAATCAGACACAGGTGTTTGCTAAAGCCTACTTGAATTCTAATTGTTGAAATACACCTTGAACATATTAACTAACAAGTTAATTCAATTCTGTTGGATATGAAATTACTAGCGCCTACTCTGAGTAATAGATTGAAAGAATTTAAGGACCACAAAGGAACAAATTCTTCCTATTAAAGAGGAGTTGTTTATTTTTCCCCATCAAATAAACCAGTGACTTATGATGCACTAAATAGGATATATAATTAATAGACTCAGGTGTCACCTTATTATAGAGTTGACTTTTTGAAAGCTGATTTTAAAAATAAACTGTTGATCTGTCATACCAAATGAGCTTAGACTTTTGAAAAATGTGTTGCTCTGTATCTATAGGTGTAAAATGTGTTGTGTATAAACTTCTCTAAATGCTGCAACAAGTCTCTCATACTACACTTTTAAATGTTACTTAATTTCATCATTATTATGGACAATATACAGGAAATGCAAGTTTCTCTTTTTCTTCTTTCCCCAATATCAAAAATCTCAGAAGCTAAATTATTGTTGAACTTTTTTCCTTTCTTCTGGATTTCATCCTCCTGCCTCTTCAGGGATCTTGCTCCATCAGTTATACTTCCTGTTTCCCAGGACTTCTATCTGTCCATTTTCCCATGTTCTGATCACTTCTATCTTAAAGGAAAACCACACTTTCTAATGATGCATCCTCCATTACCTACATTGTGTCTCCTCTTTTTCATAATGGAGCATCCCGAAAGCGTATTTTTTTAGTTGCAGTTTTTCCCCCTTATTTTGCATACAGAGCTCTGCCAACTATAAACTGGAATCACGCGACTCTCACTAGTGACATCCTCATAATGGAGTCTAAAGACCACTTTCAATCTGTCTTTGATTCTTGAAGCTTCGATACTGCTCTGTTTCCAGGTCCTATGAGTTCTTTTCTTTGTCCTCCTGGCTCAATAACTGTATTTTCATACCCTTTATTGACCTTCCTGGATGTGGTGATGTTTTTCATTCTTCCCTTGACATTTGGAACCTTGGTGCCTTTCCTGGTATTTGGCTTTACCTCCTCTTTAATGTTGGAGATCTTTCCTTCATGCAGGGTTCACTGACTTCGTCCCCCATCTGTGGACCCTGAAATTCTTCCCAAAGCTGGTTATTTCAAAGTAGCACTGAAATAGCCTGGATCAATTCACTTCATTTTGCTGCAGTATCTGACACTGTTTACTATACCCCCTTGAAGCCATCTTTGACCTTAGCTTTGCTGATACACATCTCTCCTGGTTCTCTTGAACTCTCTAGTGGTTCATTCTCTGCCTTTTCCATGTGCAGCTTCACATCTGTCTGCGGAATTTAGACTTTTCTTTTTAGCCCTCTTGCCTTCTGTCATTATACATTCTGCATGTTCACCTTGTATGGATAATCCCAGCGCTATGTCCCTAGCTCTAGAGGCTGGACCTTCCTCTTGAGCTCTGACTCTTTGTTTTTAATTGTTTGCTCTTCCACAGAGACATAAAATACAGCAGGTTGAAGTTCTCCACAAGCATTCCCCTTTTGTGTATGTTTGTATATCCACCTATTGTAATGTGTTATTTGAGTGGGATGGCCCCAGACTGAATTCAACAAACTTGTGATCATCTTTAATTTCCTTCTCTATTTCTTTATCTCTGTCTTCTCTCTCTCTCTCTCTCTCTCTCTCTCTCTCTCTCTCTGTTCTCCTTTTGCTGTCTCTGGGACTCTGGGTTAACTCATATCTCGTATGTGTGTCTTAAGATCAATTCAAGCATCATATCATTTTGAAAGCATTCTTCTCACCACCTTGACTGACTAAGGTGCCTGTCCTCTACACTTCTTATTGCCTTCATGCATGGAAATACAGCAAATTGTCAAATATCTTGAAGCTGGGGAAATGTGTCTTTATCATGTCTGTATTCTCAATTATAAGAATATAAGCAGGTAAAAGCTAGACCAGAGGCACTGACTTGGGATTCATCTACACAAAATGGATATGGATATGGATGAAATTGCCTAAGCAGAATATATAAGGACTGATGAATTGAAAATATCAGGATTGTGCATGAGCAGGAAAATATGTTTAGTTTTCAAAATAAATGATTGAATTTTGTACATAGTACCTATGAGCCCAGGATTTAAGATGCTTGATGCTAACAAATTAATAAACAGCCAAAACCAAATAAAACAGAAACATGAAAATAAATGCTCAACAAGTAACATAAGTCAAAAAGAATAAGTACAACCTAAAGGCTTTCCGAGATTTCTGCTCTGTTTTCACTCTCACAAAATAAGAAGCAATATTTGGGGGAAATATTTAGATACAAGAAGAGGAGAGTTAGATAAGATATTGGAGAGGGGGAATAATGACAGGAATATGATGTTGATTATGAAAATTGGAATAGGATAATCAGATACTGAATAACTGTGCTGAGGTAAAGGTGCCCAAGGCATGTGGGACCAGAATTAAGACAAGAGTAATCAAATTTCCAAATAATACAGGAAATATGATATTGCTTGTGGCATGTTTCCCTTTCATTTTTATGTGTAGACCATGAATGTTATGAAGTTGTATTAGTTTTCCATTGCTGCTCTAACAAATAACCACAAGCTTAGTGGCTTATAACAACACAAATTTATAATTTTACATTGCTAGAGGTCAGAAGTCCCTAGATGGAGATATTCACAGGACAGAGTGGCACTACTGACACTAGGATAGAATCTCCTTTCTTGCCTTTTCCAGCTTCTAGAAGCCTCATACAGTCTTTGACTCATGTGTGTCAGCATAGTAACAATACAAGATAATTACACCATCTCAATATCTTACATGTGCAAAGTCCTATTACCCATGCAACATAGTTAGGAGGGCTGAGGATAATGTGTTTGTCTTTGGGGAGGACATTATTCTGGCCAACTCAGATAGTCAAAAGGCAATAAAAGTTAGCTAAATGCCTGAATTTCATTCATTCATTAACATTTGAGAGTCTATTTTTCATTAAAATAATCCCTTACATTAAGAGCTTCATGTTTTTTAAGGCATTTTCACATTCATAATCATACCTGAGCCTTCATAACTCTGTGAAAGATAGGGGAGCTATTATATGCATTTTATAGATAAGTGTATGCATGTGTTCATAAGAGTTTAGTGGGTTGCCCAAAGACACACAGCTAGTGAATACCACTTGCTTTTTTTCTAACTATAAACCTAGTGTTCTTTCCATTACTCTGTAAGTTTTCCTTGTGAATAAAAAAATAAATACAGAAAAATTCCTGGATTCACCAGACATTTATATTTGACACACAAAAAATAAATAAATAAAAGGTAATTTAGATGTTGATCCATCGTTCCCTTTTTCCTAAGTATATTCCTCATTTGAATGAAACTGCATATGTTGAACGCATTTCTGCTCCTTCCAAATTTTGGATTTAGGACTGAAGCACAGAGTGACCTAGGAGGCACAGGAAATAGCCACTGGTGTAGACTTGGTACTCTGCTTGTCTTTCTCCTATAGGTCTAAAAATGCACAAAAAGGGGTAGCAAACACAAATGCCCATGAAATCAAGCAGGACTTCTATATATGATCAGGATTGATTTCAGAATGGAAGCTCAGTCATAAGTAGTAACTGACACTCACCTTCCATGACAAGGGAAGAAAGGGAGCCTGTAGCAGACTGGAGTGTGCCTCATTTATCAGAAGGGGCAACTTCTTCTCAGTATAAGACTACTATTGTTTTGGAGAATGTGGACACAGTATTGACAGAGAGTCCTCTTTAAAAAAACAGATAAGCCAGAAATTTGAATTTTTATATTAAATCTCCCAAATATTGGGGTTAGCATTTTAAATTGTTTTAAAACACTGAATGACCAGAGAAAACATGTATGAAAACCAGAGAAGGTCCACAGTGGGTTTCTAGCTTGACTTCTAGCCTGAGGATGTTGATAGTACTAGACTTATCTGCTCAAAAAGTGTTTGGAAATGAAAGAATGAGAAGGTGCTTAGTGCTCATCAGGAGACACAGAAAATGGAATATTGTACAGATTGCCTTTTGCACTTTTGAAAAACTGGTATCTGCTCCTTCATATCTCCTTTTCTAAATTTTATTGATGGAAACGCCAATGGTAGTATTCATAATGATTTCAAAACAAAACAAATACAAGAAAAAGGATGCAGGTGCAGCAATAAGGCAATAGTTTTTCTTGATAGTTTTCTAAAAAAGCACTCATAAAAAATGGCAGAATTACCTAAAAAGGTTTTGGTCTTAACGATGTGCTGAACAATTCTGAAACTTCCAATCCTTCACTAGAGTAGCTGTGTATTCTAATGTTCCAACCCAAACATCCGCATCATTTTTAAGAGATAAGAGCAACATAAAAGAGAAATCAAATGAATTCTATACACTAAGCTAAGAGGACATTTAGAATTGAGTGAGGATCCTCCCTGCCAGAACTGCTGGGCAGTCCGGGCGGATCAGAGCAGGGAGGCACCCAGCAGCTCAGGTGCCAGGGAAAACGTGGATGACCTTGGCAACAGCCGTTTGCTGCTATGCAGCAAAAGCAAGCTAGAAGCCTCGTAAGAATTTAGTTGGTAGATAAGCGACAATGGCTTCAGGTGGCAAGAGCTGGCAACTTGTAGGAAGAGGACCATTTCCTGGTTTGTAATTTTTGAAGCTGTAGACAGAAAATGAGCGAGGTGTGCAGTATTTCCAGCTGTGGAAGCTAACTTTGAGTGTGTTGGTCTTGGTGAGCAAGATGTTCAAGGTGCCATACTTCAGTAACAGTGGGGTTGGGAGAAGTCTCCACAACCCAGAATTTTGAGTAGTAGATGTTGTATAAATCAAGAAATGCCTCACACAAGATTTAGAATTGTATAATGGTGCCCATCCCCCCCATTTTGATATAATTAAAATAACTTTCTTTAAAAAGTCAATGCAATTTCATAATCAAGAGATAATATTTGCTATTTCCAGGTGTAGAGTTCTATAACTTTCATCTCAGGATTCATCATCCCCCCAAATGATTTCTTTTTAGTTTCATATACTAAGGTTTGCTCTTTCTGCTATAAAGTTCTATGAGTTTTTATAGAGAACAAACCGATGGTTGCCAGAGGGGAGATGGGTGGGAGGATGGGTTAAATAGGTGATGAGGATAGAAGTGCACTTGCTGTGATGAGCACCAGGTGTTGTATGGAAGTGTTGAATCACTCTATTGTACACCTGAAACTAATATTATATTGCATGTTAGCTAACTGGAATTTAATAAAAACTTTAAAAAAGTTTTATGAGTTTAAAAGCATTTTGCCACACAGCCACCATGTACTGTTAAAAAAATAGTTTTACCAACCTAAAAGGTTCCCTGTACTTCATCTATTCTGCACCCCTCACCTTGAACCTCCAGCAACCCCTTACGTATCTGCTTAATATCTCTATCATTTGTTCTTTTCTCAAATATCATACAAATGGAATAACACAGTATGTAACCTTGGCAGACTGACTTCTTTCACTTGGCAGTATGTATTTAAGATTCATCCATGTCTTTGTTTATCTTGATAGCTCAAATATTTTTACTTTTCCTCACTGAATAATATTCCATTATATGGATTACTACAGTCTGCTTATTCACTTACCTATTGAAGGCCCTCTTGGTTGCTTTCAATTTTCGTGATCATAAATAAAGTTACTACCAACATTTGTATGTGGGCATACACATTTTGTGTGAGCATGACTTTTCAAATCAGTTGGGTAGATTCCTAGGAGCCTGTTGGTGTGGTTTACCATACCACCTAACAAAGCATAGCAATGTTTACCCTTGTAAGAAACTTGCCAAACTGTCTTCCAAAGTGGTTGAATCATTCCATGTTCCCACCAGGCATGAATGAGAACCATGTTCTTACCAGCTATTTTTGGATTTTAGCCATTGTAATATACGGGCTTTCACAAAGCCTACAGTAAAGTGTTCTTCATTGCTATGGACTAGCGTCTTTGCAGTATCTCCCATTATTCTCATTTCTAAGAAGGTAGTTTTTAAGTGTGCCATTGTTCACTGGATTTGAGGGCGGTAGATAACTAGTTAATGAGAACATGCAGCACACATATATCTTGGTTTTGAGGCAGATGCACTATCTGGTTGGGAATTAGTTTATCTTCCCGACCATAGTGAGGGTTGAGTAAAACTAAAGAAGGGAAACCTGTGGGAGAAACTGATGAGCTGTATACTAAAAGCATTTCTTTTTCCTCTGGGTGCCCAGTTGGATTGCCATTCCCAGACTCTCTTGCAATTGGTGTTGCAATGTCATTGAGTTTTGGCCAATAAAATGTTAATGGGAATGACACATGATACACCTGAATAGTCCTTCTTGTCTCATATTCCATCTTTCATCTGTATGTTGATTCCCAGAATCATACATAGCTTTTGAAAATTCTGTGTTAAAGATGAAAGACACTGAATGACTTTCTGGAGCAAATCCCTTTGTTTCTCTGCTTCCCTATACCAACAGGACAAGAATGAGTGAGAAATAAATTTCTGTTATAGTAAGCCATTGATATATTGGAATTTATCTGTTGCAGTGTAGCTACCCTAACAAATACCTTACTGAAGACTTCCCAGAGGAAAAAAAAGAAAGAAATTGAAATGGTTCCTGAAATTCACTTGCAATGAGGTAACATATCTGCTTTAGTAGGAAAATATGAGCAAAAACTGTAGGACTAGGTCAGTCTTTGAAAGAATGGATGGAAGTTGAGGCAAGTCAACCACCTCAATTTTGTGATAATTTTATGATAATGCTGCTTTGTTGGGGATTTAATTAATAATAATGATAATTATCTATATAACTAACAAATATTGAGCCATTATTTTCCAGATACTAAACTAAACACTTAGAATCTATTATCCCATTTAAATTTCAAAGTCCCTCTAAAAACTAGATATTACTATTATCTCTATTTTACACAAGTGAGGAAACTAAGGCACAGAGATATAAGTAACTTGCCTAGGTCACACATCTCATAAGAGTAGACCTGGAATTTCAACTCACTGTTAAAAAATAGTTGTTGTGTCCCTAAAATCTCCATTCTTAATTACTTCATTCTATTTCCTAGAAAGTAAAACACTTTAGACTTCCCTGCCATTACCCATTTGACACAAATTAAAACATGTGTGGAATGGTTGAGGTTTTGTGGTTGAGTTTTCCAAAATGATCCAAACCATCCTTTTGTTAAACACACCTTCCATTGATCACCCAAACTAGTACACGTCTCGTAGTACTACTATTACTTAATGTCCAGAAAACCCCATAAAATCTCTTACTTGTGTTTATGTCTTTATATACTAGCCACTCCTTTCCAGTGAATATAGACATACAGATTAATGACTTTGTGGCTAATTTTCATTAGTTTCTCATTAAAAGTCAAACAAAAAAAGATACATGCACATATTTTGGTCTTTCTTTTCTTCTTTTAGCTGATCTAAAACTGTGCTTCATGCAATTATCCTATTACTCTTGAGAAAATCATGATGTGCTTCCCCCAGAAGTTAAAGCCCAACAAAGAGGATCTACGGTCTAGTGCCAATACCAGCTGTTGGAAATTATCTTCCAGCTCAAATTCGATCTGTTGCTTTTAGATTACAGGGTCTCCTGTTTAATTCTCAGAAATAACATTTTTTTTCAAAGACTAAAAAGACACTAATTCGTTACATTACAGTACTTGATTTAATGTTCTGTTAAGGGATTTCCAAGTTGTTACAACTGCTTGAAACTTTATGTAACATCTAATAGGTTGTCCTATTACAACATCTTGGTATACTTGACCAGAGGATGTAACCCTGTGGTGCTTAGAGAGGATTAAGATTGCATGTGGTTTAGCACTGGATTTATTCAAGGAGATTTACACTACAGACTTAAAAATCACAGGTCAGTGGCTTTATGAGACTTGCCCACCCAGAAGGCAGTGGGGGAGATAGTTAAATACAAGCAAAATAAAATATGTTGTCATCTATCTTTCTTATATATATTAACATTAATTCTAATTTAACATTTCTAGAGTACCTAAAGGCTGATAGAGATGTTACAAATATATCATGTTGGTAATCTGACTTATCTTACCCTGTACAGCCATGTTTTGCAATGTCCTTGTTATAAATATTTATAATTAATGTCTCAATTAGAAAGTCCTTGATAATAATGAGAATTGCTTCTCTAAGAATGAAGTCCTCAAGTCAAGTACTGTATACGTCTAACTGGTGAGTATAATGAAGGGAAAAATGAATATAGGGCATACACATAAAATCTCAAAGTACTGAAGGATACAAAAATAGAAGCCACTATTATTATAAGTTTTTTAAATTAAATGGATTTTTTATTCATAGACACTCACATAAACTGTTAACAATTCATATTTTGGGGGTGAGGCAAATTGTCTATAGAAGAATAGAGCTATAAGTATTTTAGAAAGGACTGCGACATAAGAATCTAGACTATAAGATTTCTAATATTCTAGTTTATGTAAGCTAATTTTAAGAAAATTTTGAAACGTGAAACCGGAGTTCTACTTATGATTAAATTAATGCTAATAAGGAAATTCGGGTTTTCAATCATTAAAATTTACTTCCACTTTCTCTCTCTAATCGCATGTAGTAGTCCTTTCTGCTAGAAGCTAAAGGCAATGGGTAGGACTGAGTCCACATGCAAAGGAACTTACATGCTGTGGCGTTAAGCTCATAAACACATGCTCTCAACCCCTTGATTCATATTAAAGCTTCAAAAATTCTTGACATAGCAAGGGCAAAAAGTATTTTCTTGGGTATTTTTATTTAAGGCTTTTGACACTGAAATGGGCAAGTCTATTATATTTTTCCCTGTGAATGTAAAAGTGTTCCATTGTGCTCACTGGTCTCCGTGTAATCAACATGCAATAAAACAGAAGTAGCAATGGCTTGCATGCTTCACTTACCAACTAAACAACACAGCCCACCTGCCCCAGAATCGCCAGGTAAGCCAGTATACTAGCAGATTGCAAAGAAAATATTGAAATATGCTTGTGACTTAGCGTTGTAGACAGACATTCAGAGCAGTGGATTTAAAGTATCAATCCTGTTATGAGATATTATCCCACTGTTAAACACACACCAAAGGTTACTGAATATAAAGTATGCATGCAGCCAACTTCCGGAGTCATGAAACATCGAGAGGAAAAAAAAAAGGATAGCTAAAGGAAAAACACTTTCAGTTTATCTTGCACTATAGGTACAAAGACTAAGGCAGGCTTTCAGAACAAAGAATCATTTTTAAGAAAGAAAAAAAAAGCTTTACAAACTTAATTTCTCGAAAGTAATTATCAAGCTGCATGGTAGCATAAAGTCCTATTGATCCAAATTTCTCTTTCTGTATGAACTTCACAGACTTGCATGACTTGGCATCAGTAAAAGCTAATGATGATTCATGCTATTAGCTTCAGCAGCCACAGTCCCTAGGAACTGGGCTTTGACCTTTTATTAACACTTTTCTCCCAGCCAGATAGGAACCTTCTCCAGACACACTTCCTAATCACCTTAAAACACCTGGAGAATTAGTTAAAAGCCTGACTGGGTGAGGGGTCTGGATGCTAAGGGAAAATGGAAATTCAGTGTAAGGAGAGGACACATTCTATTGTGTAATCTGACCAAAAGTCCTGGGAACCCTGGAAAATAAAATTACATGTTAAACTTAAAAATAGTCACAGTTACGAGAAGGATGTTAAACGTTACCAGTGGGTTTCAGCTGTTAGCAGCAACCCCCGCTTCTCCCCCCAAAATCCCCATGCAACATTTATACATTTTTTTTTCTTTTTTTAACGTTTATTTTTGAGACAGAGAGAGACAGAGCATGAACGGGGGAGGGTCAGAGACAGAGGGAGACACAGAATCTGAAACAGGCTCCAGACTCTGAGCTGTCAGCACAGAGCCCGACACGGGGCTCGAACACACGGAATGTGAGATCATGACCTGAGCTGAAGTCGGGCACTTAACCGACTGAGCCACCCAGGCACCCCCATTTTTTTTCTTGAGCAAACATTTATTCAGCTCCTAGCACTATGCTAGGCATCTAAATAGCATTTTGTTGTGGTAATGTAGAAGTAATTAATTTTTTAAAATTAATTTTTTTAGTGTCCTCTGCTTTAAGTGGATTCTGAAAGAAGCATTGATTAATGAAACCATGGAGAACTGCCACACAAATGACTTGAAAACTCTACTCCTCTCCTTATTTTTCCCAGCTCCTACTGCTCCTACCACACAGCACCCACGTACTTACACACACGCACATGTTTCCTTTCCATTTTTCTACTGCACAATGGACCAATATAATATACAGCTGCTCTTTAGTGATTAAGGTTAACAGGGAAAAAAGAAACTCTTTATTAAAAGAGGTTGGATTCTCTTATTCAAGCAAATAGCCTACTTCAAAATCATAATAATTGAAAAAGATGGAATCTATAGGGTATTTAAATAAATATCTTTTCTTCAATTTTGATAATGGCTTGATTTCTACAACATACATACTCATTAAAGGATTGCATATCTGCAGATGATTTTGTTTTAATAATAATAATAATAATAATAATAATAATAATAATTTAAGACTTTGTCCACTGCAGTTCTTTATGTAGCCTTCTGCATAAATCGACTCTACTTCTATTTCAAAATACTGAACTTAAAATAGCATAACTTTTTCCTAAAAAATAAAAATACACCCACTGGACTACTCTTTCTGTGTGGAACCAATGGTTTTCATCCTAATGCCCCAATCATAACTGTCCTTTCAAAAGAAACCAGGATCTCAATTAATCCATGATCTCTTGTCAATACTTATGGTTAAATTGATATAATTCAACTTTCAGTCTTTTAACAAACTTATCTTTCCTTGAATTCTACAATACAAATTACTTTTTATTGTCTTCCTAGATTTCAGATTAAATTTTGCCACCATCCCTCCCCCCTCCCCACCCCCCAAAATCCTTACTTTCTCTTAATTATTAATGGTCTCCTAGGCTTGTTGATCTGTCTACATTTTATCGTTGAATATCTTTTACATTCTCTCAGTTTCAGTGACACCCTCTATATTGACATCTCCCAAATCTCAGGAGAAAGGTATCATATGGTGGGAAAAGTGTTGGGTTAGGAATCTGAACATTTGTTTGGTTTGGAGTCTCTGTTCCCTATAAAATTTTGATGAATGACCTTAGTCTATTTATGTGTGTGTGCGTGAGAGAGAGAGAGAGAGAGAGAGAGAGAGAGAGAAAACTGGTCCTAGTATAAAGCATATTTATATTTTTAAAAACTGTACTAGTTGTGATGAACTAAATAGAATCCAATCCATTCTGAGGTTTTTGAATCTTGATTTTGTTTTAGTCTTTTAACACAAAATATTTAAATAGTCATCTTTTAACATAAGTATGGGCAATATCCATTGCTATAGATGGTTTAGAATTTTAAATATGAAAAGAGACTTTATGTGGTTTAAAAGTTCTCTAATTGATTATATTATTTGGGGAAATAGCTTTATCCCAGGCTCAGTTGACATCCAATATTAAATGATGGGTCGTCCTTCATTTAAATTAAGGTACCGGCCTTTAAACTTGCACATTTCAACCATATTGGAAGTGGCATAGTGAAGGAACCATGGGAAAAACATTCCTCTTGGACAACATCAACAAATAAATGGATGTACCTGATAGTCAATCTTTCACAAAATTGGTAAAATAACCTTTTGGAACTTAATATGTTTCTCTGTAGAAATAGGTATCACATATCCATGATGAATAGGCCATCGTGAGAATTAAAGTAAGCTCCATTGGAGAGAGGGTAATTACATCATTAAAGTTCAGTGCTCTACCTTTTGGGAAGGGCTTTTCTGAAGCAAGCCACATTGTGGCTTGAAGTTTCAATTATAAATCAATCCTCACATCTGGGAAAGGCAGCTATACATTTGATTTTGTTGTTAATCTCTATTCTACAGATATGGAATTCTGGGAAAGTTTCAGTGACCGACCTGCAATCACCTAGTCATAACCAGATCTGAAACTAGGCCGATTTCTTTCCTTTTTATCCAGTTTTCTGCCTGCTAGATTTAGCTTTTGTCAGAACTACTCCAATGAAGTATTCAGTTTCTATTTTTTTGATACAGATTTTTGCATGAATTAATATGAAATTATTTTATGTATATCAAGAATAGGTAAGTGGTTATTGATTTATGGAGTGCCCAAATTTCTTCCTCCACTAACAAGATGAGTGAGTTCTCTCACTGCATGAGGAGAAAAACAGACATACATAAGTAGGCAAAAAAAAAAGTAAATATAATTTATTTAATTCAACATAATTAGATAATAAAATGGTCATATAATTAAATAACATTAGACTTTCTATCCAACACATCTCCTGAAATTCATAGTAATGCATAAACCAGCATCAGCAGGGATTCTTTTAGCTACTTAAAATTTTTTTCTTAATTTTTCTTCTGTATAGATTTGAAATATTTCATGTTTTTCACTGTTAGTAGGTTAAGTGTGCAGGTTTGTTTTGCTGAGAGCTGCTTATTCATCGCACTATATTCATAGCAATGAATATTGCTATTATTCATAGCATTATGAGATAGTACCTTTATGTCTGTATGCATGTTACTGATTTTAACTTTTTTGCTTCTGTAATATAGTCATTTGATGATCTTAATCACTAAAGGATATGGAATGCAGGGCCTGTATATTTTAAGGATTAACACTGCACAATACCAGATAACATGAAAAAATAATATACTTGAAAAATAGTATATGTGTCAGGGTACAGAGAAGTGGTTACAAAAGTTATGTAAATATTTGTATATGCACATCTCAGGGTTTCTAAGTAGCACACAATGTTCTAAAGTTTGGTAACATCTTAACATTTAACATTCTTTGGTCAAGACTAGTCTTTTGATTGAACATAATTCTAAACTTACCTTCTATCAGAGATATTTCTTAACTGCCATTACAATTTTCTAATTTTAATATTTAAGTTTTAATATTTCTGCATTCTGCAAATACCAACTCTCTTTTCCACATGAAGTTTGAACAAAACATTTATTTTTTTTTCTTTTTCTACCAGACTTCAACTCCATTGTGTTATTGACTACCTCGTGTGGTTGATGGGGGTGTTGAGTTTTAGTTACACAATAATAATAACAAAAATAAATGATAACAAATAATTATTTAAAAAAACTAAACAATACAACTAAAAACATTCTCTAGATTAAAAAGTCACTGTGATGTAGTACATATTTCTTGGTTTAGCCTAAAAAATAAACATCAATACCTGTTTTAGCACAGTTGGTTCCTTAAGAAGAAATGGTCTAGCTCCCAGATTAGACTGGCCTAATGACTGAAGGTGGAGCAGCGGAGCGGGGGAAGGCGCACAAGAAAACTGGGAAAAATAGTTCTGATATGCATACATTTTCAGTATACTAAAAGATGGCAAAACATAACTCTGCAATCAAATTTTCCTTCTCATAAAAATTTAGGCAGGGTTTATTTTGGGAATCACAGGATGCATGGAATTATCTTAAAAGGAAGGTAAATGAAGAAAGGAGTGATTATTGCAAAAAAAAAATCACTTAAAATATAATTAGAAACAACAGCAGCGTAGGTAATACATACTGATTCCAACTATTTGTCAGACAGTCATGTAGCTGATTCATGCACTTGGTTTTTGACCTTCATGACAACCTTGTAAGAGAGGAGTAAGAAAAGTTCACTTGAGGAAAGACCCACACCTATTCAAGTCTTCATGTAGAACTTACTTCCTTTTTTGTTTTGTTTTGGTTTTTTTACGGCAACATGGACCATTCCGATGTATTTGCACAGAAGGGACTTAAACACTCCAAAAAGAAAGACCACTACAGTTTTTGTGAAAGAGTGGTGAGAAAAAAGATTCTGCCACCTCCGTTTTCTTTGTCTTGCCTTGCTAAACCTAAATGACATCATTTATCTAGTGTTTGTGTCACTCACACACATACATATTGTATCATTCGTGTGTGATTCTCCAAAGAAAAAGAAAAAAAAAAAAAGGCAAACCAACTAGGTTGCCTTTTTAAACTCTTTTTTGCATTGCTTCTCGAGGTGTTTTGTTGAATGGTGGGAAGGTGGGAGAGTTTATTTGGAGGGAAGATCGGGAAGGTCCACTCTACGTACAACTTTGAGAACATTTCTCCCTGCGCCTCTTGCATAGCTCAGGCACACTTCTGGGCTGATCACTATTTGGAGCGGTTCGGAGGCTCACGAGTACCACTCTTCTGCTACCAAAGCTGCCAAAGGGAGAAGGACGGGGGCGCTGTCTGGTGACTGTTCGCGTGATTCCTTCAAGGCGGCGACCACCTCCAGGGATCCGTTCTCCCGCAACGCGGGTCGTACTTGGGTCCCACGACCGCTACACGGGGCTGCCAAGACGCTGTACGTCCGGGCCGAGGCTCTGGGGACAGAGTCACCCCGGGGCGCCCTTTGCGGCCAAATCACGGGCTCCCGGCAGTCCGAAAACGCCCCAGGCCCACCTGGGCGGGCCCGGCCGTCTCGCAGCACCTAGGGCTCCCAAGCCAGGAGTCCCCCACCCCGCGCCGCTCGCGCGCCTCCCCCATCCCAAACCCCAGCAGCAACGCCGCCGCTCCCGGAAACAAGCCTGCTGAGCAAAGGCGGAGGAAAACCTTGGGCCTTCCGCTCTGATTGGTCTCCCCCCGCCGCGCGGGGCGAGGCAGCGATTGGCTGCCGGGCGTTGTCAGTCGCCGAGGCCAGAGCCTTCGCCGGGGAAGCGCAGCCGGGCTCGGGTGCTCCGGCTGCCGCCGCGGCTGCTCGAGCTGGTGCAGCTGGGCGAGCTCGTGCGGGCGCCGCCGCCGCCGCCGCCGCCGCCGCCGCCGCCTCCGCTGCTGCCCACCCCGCCGCGCCGCCGGCGCTGCCGGTCCTGCAGGCGGCCGCCGGGGAGGGGCGGCCGAGAGAACAGAGCACGAGGAGGCGGAGGCGGCGGAGAAGTGATGCTGGCACCGGGGATCCGGGCAGCGGCAGCGGAGCAGCAGCATCTCCGGGACCTCGGCTGCAGCGTCCCTGTGGCCCGCGGGCCAGCCAAGCGGCGGGAGACCTCGCGCCCCTCGGGTAAGATCCGGCCCGGCGGCGCCCGCGCGCCCCCGGGACCGCCGGTGTTGTCTTTGGGGCTTGCGAGGCTCGTGGTGACCGGGGCATCCTGGCAAGGGTGTTTGGGACCCGGACAGCGAGTCCGGACGCACGGCTAGGCTGAAGCCCGCGCCGGTGCCACTCCTGTTCGTGCGTTCTCCCCTCGGCGCGGACACACTTTGATAGCGCGGGGATGGCATTGTGTGTGTCCATGCGTGTGTGGGCGCGCGCCTTGGGGCACTTGGCAGGGAGCGCGGTGGGTGTCCCCTGACGTGAACCCGCGTCCTTCAGGGAATGAGGCTGGGATGGAGTGAATAGGTTTGCCTCCCTGCTCAGCGGGAGGGAGAGCACGCGGAACGCACGGGGAAGTCCACGATGGCTCGCAAAGAGCCGGGCAAATTGAACTTTACTGCCTTAATGAAAAGAGGGAGCTGTGTTCCGGCGCGCCAGGGGACAGGCGCATTTACCGAGGCTCCCCAAAGTCCCACTTTGCGCCGGGGACTTCAAAAGGGACCGGAGGGGAGGGGAAAGTAACCCTGAGTCCGCCTCGCTCAAGAAAAGGACCAAAGAAAAGGAGGGATGCAACTAGGCTTGGGGAGTGGCGGCTTTTTGTCTGGCGCTCCTTGTGGGAAGCTCGCTACACTTTTCGGGAGCGCAGATTTGGGGGTGGAGAGAGTCCCGCTTTGAGGGGCCGTCAGAGGCTGCTTCTGGCCGGCGCCGGCTTGGGGCACGGGTGTCCGCGACCCTGCTGCGCCGCCGGAGCGGGGCGGGGCTCGAATGCGCGTCCAGGTGGAGCCATTGCCTCCCGGGGCTGCCTTGGCCCGGCTACCTTCCGGGGTCGGGACCCGGCGGCCTGCAGCACCCGGGGCAGCGGCGGACTGCGGGCGGCTCGGTTCTCCGAGAAAGTTCCGGCCGGCTGCGATCTGGGCAACCCGACCTAGAGCACGTTGACCACGAAGTGTAACTAGGTTTACGTACCCAGCTTCCTCCAGTGCCGACGCTGCTTTTGTTTTATATTAAATTATTTTTATTTATTTTTTGTAAAACCATTGGGAGTTGGACCCTCGCTGCGAACCTTTCTGTAAAAGGCGGATTTTATGCGCTGCTGTAAATGTTTGGTGCTGCTGGGCTAAGTCCGAATCTCTGTAGCTCGGTGTAGTGGTTTCTCCATCCCTCTTCAGGACGCACAAACTTAGTCTTGGCGATTGTTTTGTATGTGGCCTGTGTCTCGGTAGGAGTCTCTGCTAGGGAAAGTTCCTGAAATATCTCGGCACTAAGGAACTGTCCCCATGCTGACGCAGATGGAGAGAGGCTGTGGTCCTTTACAGAGGCGATGGGGTTGCAGCGGGAGATGGAAGTGGAGAGGGCAGCTCCCAGCTTGCCAGCTAGAATCTTTGGAAACACATAAATTGGCTCAATACAGGGAGCCGGATCTTGAACTGAGAACAGCACTTTCCCTGTTATGTAGCTCCTTAATCTCTTTCACTGGCAGAATCTGTCGCCCCCAAACACAACACGACAACACAACAAAAATAAAACCCCAACCCAAACAGCAGAAACCACTTTGGTCGGGCTCATTTCTGATTTGGTAAAGCAGAGAAAACTAAAGTAAGATACCTAATTAGAAATACTGTACACAAATCAGGAGGGAGCTGTCCAAAATGTCAGCACTCTTCATGTTTTTAATTGTAAAGATTCCATTTTCATCCAATTTCGTAATGTAAATTATTGTGTAGAGGGTGAATGACTTACTGGTGAACTAACCGTGATGTTAGTTTTGTGTCCGAAGATGGTTCCACATTTTTCATCACTTAATTCCTGAACTGCAAATGGAATTTTTAATACCTGTAGTTGAACACACTTATACATTACGTTTGGGTTAGTACAAAATTGGTAGTAAATATTTTCTCCTTAGTAGTCATCACATGTGGTTTAAAAGACGAGTTTTCTGATATAATTCAAGAGTGTATAGCTTGTGGTTTTGTGTTTCAACACAAATCTACCTGCTGCCAGGTGATTATTTCAAAGTTGCAATATTTTTAGTTGTTGTAACTCTCAGGACTTTATTAAGATTCTTCAGCACATTAAGGAGTTGGTTTTAGCTTTGTGTTTCATTTATGCAATGCTATGAGGTGGTAGAACTGTTTTCCTCTGTGGGTTGATATGGGGGAGAGAGGATTAAAATGCATTATGAATTATTAATAATTTTAAAATAAGATAAATCAAAGCCAAGTTACCAGTAATAAAAGTAGAACTTTTAAGGAAAATTTTAACTACTTAGCTGAGAAGATGGTTTTTCACATTGGTGTCAAGTAACATCTTGTAAATTCACTGCATTATGTATTGGGGTAAGCCACAAGTCTTTAAACAGAAACAGAGCTTTTGTACTCATTTTTAAGGAGTGCATGTGTGTTTTTAACCAGGGGCACTTTTATTTGGGGACATCCCCCCCCCCAAATAATTAAATACATTTTTTAAACCATGAGGGGAAAATGTAATCCAATACCGAGAAATATATCAAAGAACATAAATATTAGAATGAAGCAGTAGGGTCTGTGTTTGACTGAAAGCAGAAATGATGTGAGATGCTTGTGTGGTGGGGGAGAGGCTTACAGGAGGTAAGAGTGCTGGCCACTTAGTTTATACAAGCGATTCAGGTTCTGCCACTCTGCAAATTCACTTCAGTTTTGACTTGTTTTGCTGCAGGGCAGCCCATGAGCTCAGACTGCCATCTTTTTCACACGGATTTTAGTAACTTAGGTAAATGTCAACTTGTCAAGACTCTAGGCCAGTAAATTCACTTTTTGACCTATGCCAGATTTTAATTTCAACACTGCATAACTTTTCTAAAACGATCCCATTTACTATAAATAGCAATGCAAAAACACCATGATCTTATTAAATAAACATATTTGATTTGTCCAAAAGAGTCATGATTAGAGTTTCTACATTATTAGGTAAGATAGTGAGGTTTATTTAATTTTATTAATAATAATTTGTTTTCATTTCAGTAATGAAATTACTGTTTTCTATTGAAAACTAACATATTTAGGGGAATTAAATACCTCAGCCAATTAGTTTATCAGAAATTCATTGCATTATCTCTCTCTCTCTCTCTGTCTCTCTCTCTCTCTCTCACACACACACACACACACACACACACGCACACACACGTATACTGGAACCACTCTCAGGAGGAATGTAACCACCTTGCATTAGAAACAAATTAACCAACTGAACCTGAATGATGAAAAAGGTACTTTATAAGACAAAAGTTCATCCTAATTATGATACTGGTTTATTCACTTAAAACCTAACAAATTGTACTGTGTTCCTACTAGGTGCAAGACACTGTTCTAGTTGCTTTGACTATATTAGAAAATAAATCAGACAAAGACCCTTGCCTTCATGAAGCTTGTATTTTACTGGAGTGAAATAGATCATAAACAAAAAATGTAATAAGTAAAAAAGCTTGAGGAATATTTCTCTCTCCTACTGATCTATTTTTTTCTAAATCTCCACCCCATGGTCCAGTCTCTTCACATCTTATTTTCTTTCCAATTAATACACACCTACCCCCACACCTACACAAATATACTCGAATTAATCTAAAAACTGGAAAGTAATAGTGGTGATAATCTAATACATGTTACTCCAGAGTTGATAGATCTGAACAATAACAGCAGTATATGAGGAAGGTTAAAGGTAACAGAGGGGTTCAAAGATGGTTAAGCAATGAAATGACAGAATTATCTGTCCTTTAAAAATTCTTTAAAATCAAATTATATTTTTCAGAGGAACTAAAATGGGAAACATTCTTTAACAAATTTATTTCAAATTAACAACATCTTAAAAGACATTTGTAAGTACCCAAGATCAAATCTACATAACCTCATTTAAAGGAGATGAGTGAATTAGAAGTAGTAAGGACAGATCCCAAAGCATAATTTTAATGCAAAAACTTCTTCCAAATTGAGAGTGACATATTCATGTACCTCTGTGGAAGTTGATCAAAAATCCTAGCATCTGAGGTCAAAGTTTCCCTAATGTATTTGCATCAGAAAAAAGACTCATAATCTGATTCTCCAATAAGAAATGGCAAAATACTTCAAAAATTTCAAAATAAGGTTGTCTTTAATTCAAAATCAATGTGGTTATCCAATCAGTCCAATTATAGATGAAACTTTGTGATATTTTCCCAAGTTCTATTATGCATAAAACTGTGCAGCTACAATTCAAATTTCACTTTTTGTGCTTTCCATGTAGTTATTTTCTTTAGAGCCTTGAGCTTACATCTCCAAAGACTTGTTATTTTTGTTTTGACCCTCATATATAGAAAGTCAAGAATCTAGCTTGACTTTCAAAAATTGGTTCATGAACAATTTTTTCATATTGGAGAAAGGCTGAAATTGTATGCCCAAGAAACCATACTATATACTGAACTAATGCCAACTTAGTCACAAGTTCTATTATGACAAGATATTAGCGCTGACACAGTACTAACAGTCATTTCTGAGTGGATTTTCACCATTTAAGAAAAATCTTCAAGATTGCTGTTAACAATCCAATTTTAGGAGATGGGAAAAAGTCTCCTGATAATACTATCTCAACATTTTATTTATCTAGATTTAAGAACGTATATATTACCAGCCTACACCTTTACCTTTTTTGCCTGGTTTTGTTCTGTTCTGCCCCAAATGCAAAACTCATTTTAAAAAGGCAAGGAAACCAACCAGCAGTTATCATACCTTGCACACAAGCCAGTTCTGGGTGATTATAAAAATGTTGGGTGAGAGCTAAGCAAGAATCAGATATTTAGACCTGGGGAGAATCCAGGTCATCAGTCCAACCTCCACTAGGTATAAGGAAGAACTGTGCTCCAGGAAGTTGATAATTGCCTAAAGTCAGTTGAAAGTAGAGCCAGATCTAGAAACACCCCTTGTCAACTACTAGGTGTGTAAGTTCATTCACTCCATGTCAGTTGCCCATTAAACAGCTCTGTATTTTGTAAAATAGTAATGTTAAGAAGAAATGACTGTACCTACCAATTTGTACATCTAAGTGTTTTAATATCTGACATAATACTGCATTATATTAATATTATGTTGGGATCAAGAAAATGATAAATTGGATTGCATTTAGAGATGTCATCTAAGATTTATAGGGCTAGAGGTAAGTTTGCATGTAAAATATTTGTACTTTATTCAGCTGTTGTGTCTATGGAATTCCTTTTAAATATTTATGTCTCTAGCATAGGATTTTTTTTTTTATTTCCAAAGGTCTGTGGGCCTCAAAGGGATCAATAGGTGAGCTTTAGGGACTCTAAGAAATGCCAAAATTGTTTGCAAGCTTTTTGCATTCTCGAATGTTCCATAGTAAGGAAAAAATGTTAAGAAAAGCTTAAGAGCTACTGCTCTAAGTTAGCTTAAAACAAAACAAAACAAAACAAAATACAAACAAAAAAGCAGGCGGAAAGGGGAACTTGTACGGATAGGGAGAAGACTTTAAAGAATTAGTACTTTCCTCACTCAAGAAGAAAAAAAAAAAACCCTCCTGCCAGACTCCATCAGAAAACAGCTTCCACAGTGGTGTGAAGAGACACTTCATTGTCCTAAAATACAAATTTGCAACTGAAGAGATGGTGTAAATCATGTACTTATAAAATGGTTCTTGGTTTTGAGTTAGTTATTGCACTTAGCATTTTGTTTGGTCTTTGAGTATGAAGTTTTTTCATGACATACATAGATTACATCAGGGCTGAATCAGTTCTTCATAGGACAATAAAATGTGTGGGTGATTTTCCCCAGGGCCCTTAGCACTTAGCAGTCAAAAACAATGGCCAGAAATAGTTTGGTTGTAAACAATTAGTTATAATGTAAATGCTATTAGACAAGAAAAATTACACTAAATGTACCCAATTCATTATGACTAGGGAATATGATCTAATAGACTCCACTCTACATTTGTCTGTGCCAGAGTGCTGGTGAGTTCCTACCATAGCCTAGCCCATCACTACTTTAGTTTCTGTGTCTGTAAAATGGTAATAGTATTACATACATGTATACACATATATAGGCATTCACATATGTAGATAATCCAAATTAAAAGCCAAAGAGATTATTGTAAGATTTAGAGATTCTAAAGTTCCTATGGAATAGCAAACGGAATAATGGAATGTGAAAAATATACACTCCCTATCTCACACCACATTCCAGAATAAGTGACAGATGAAGTGAAGGGTTACTATAAAGAAATTCTGAATCACGTTAGAAGAAAATAAAGACTTCACAAACACAAATATGATGGGACAAATATAAAGATATGACCTTGTAAAATTTAACAGTTTCAAGTCAGAAGCCAAAAATAAACCAAGAAAATATTTTGAACACATATTGCTAATAACAGTTTCATATTCACTGTTACAAAAACCTTTCGGTGTTTTCTTCTGTTAGAGGACTTACCTCAAAATATTGTGATTCCTGGCTTATATCTATTCCCTTTATCACCTGAAAACTTCTTGAAAAGAGAGATTTATGTTCATCATTTTTCCTAGTGCCTTGAACATATTTGGGGAGCAATAGGCATAGTTATTGGCTACTAAAAATTATAAGTATACCAGTAGAAAAAAGGACAAATCATAATTTGTAAAACAGAAATATATAAGGTTATTAAGCATCTAAAATTTTAACTTCAAAAGTAAAGGAACAAATTTTTAAATGATAGTACTTTTTAGCTCATCAAAGTAGCAAAGATTACAAGTGAAGTTTGGCTCATTTAACAAAACCTGTTTCTCCTAAATTTCTGGTAAGGCTCTTCATTGGTGTTTATAGAATTCTTCTGTTGCATACTACAGAAATTAATTATGGCTAACTTAAATAAGATCCACCCCAAAGGAAGATATTTGGTAGCTTACAGAATCAAAGGAGCGGAAACAGAGTAGCTACAGAAATCACAAGAGAAGGTGATGAAATCTTTGCCAGGTACCATCACTGGGATGAATGAGCATCAGTCCTTTTCTGTCAATGTATCAGTTTGCTCCAGAACCAGATTCCTGGAATGAGAAATACGACCTAGCTTAGGTTTTATGCCTACACCTTAGTCAGTGAATCACTGGGCAGTCCTATCAAGAACACATTTAAAGGAAAATCAAGGCACTCTTACCAGCAGAAGGGAAAAAGGACTCTGGACAGGTAAAACTAAAAACAAAACAAAACAAAACAGATTTCCACTGTGTGTATCAAAAGCCTTAAAAATGTTTCCTTTGTTTCAGTAATATCACTTCTAGGAATTAATTCCATGTAATTAATCAGAAATGCACAGTTTCCTTAAAATGCCATTTGTAGTAGTTTGATAGAAAAAAAGAATCTATTTGGCCAATAATAGAGTGATTCAATTATGGTATGTAATCATGATATTGAAAGATTTTGAAAATAACTTTAGAAAATGTTGATGAAATAAGTGAAAAATACAGAATGTAATATTATGAAGGAAGAACTGACATTTGCATATATAAAAAGGCTTAAATAAGATATGAACATTTGTTTTGGGGAATACTGGGATTATGGGAATTTTACTTTTAAGTATAGAAAAATATTTTTTGCCAGGAGCAGGCACTGCTTTACTAATCACACAAAAATCTACACTAAAACAAACAAAAGAATAATTAGAGGAATGATAGTGGCTTTGGGCGTCCATACAACTATGTTGGAAGCAAAACATTGGACTGGTATATTTAATTTTGAAAGGAAAGGAGCTAATTGTACAATACTCCTTTTTCCACATTGTTTGTTACTATAAGTGAAATTTGGCTAGGTTTCCTACTTTGATAGTCAGGAGTCATTTTGGACTTTGCTTCTCAAATCTTTATCTCTGTAATAGAATTGAAAATGTATTTGCATTTTACAGGTCAAATGAAAAATTCTTATTGGCATAGCAAGTTAACAACAGAATAAAAGTGATTACATGTATTGATATGTGTGTGTATCTCATCAGTTATTCTGCTAATCCTCATTAACTTGTGCTTAAATTGAGACAATATGAGCTATTATAGCTTAAGATAAATTATAGGCTGCTCCAGTTATTTATTAAGTACCATGAAAGATTCTGTTAAATATCATTACAATAAGACAGAAAACCATGCTTCCATATATAAATCAGAAAGCAAATATAGCTGAATATTTTGATTTTTTTTTTCTTTTTGGTTCATACCTACAGCTCAGAAATAATAAGTGCTGAAGAACAAAGGGGTCTAGATATGGCAGTGGGTGGAATTTTCTTAAAAGCCTAAGTGCATTGTAATTATAATACATTTTGGAATAGTAGTTTACTTTGGCATTATTGGCTGAGCTCTGTACAGAATGACTTTGATGATCTCATGAATTATACTTGAACAAATAATGCAATTATTTGAAAAGAACAGAAGAGGAAGAAGAATTGGCTGATCATTTGTTCCCTCTAATAGTCACTGCCTTGTGGTTCATGGGAATGTGCAATCTGATAGCTAGTTCCATCCCGGCGTATAAGATAGGGCCAATTTTGTTGTTATCTTCTTTTGTTAAATGATATATCTAATTTTTGAATGGATAATATACACATGGTTCAAAAAATACACAGTAAAAATTCTCTCTCTCTCCTGTCCTTGCCCTGTACACCCAGTCCTCATCACCCCAAATAGGTAACCACCCTCATTTGTTTCTTAGTATCTTTTCAGAGATTGCCAAGTGCGTGCAAACACTAAACTTTTCAACTTTTTTTCTTTTTTTCTCAATTTTTATACTGATGGTAACATTTTATATACATGCTTTGCTTCCTACTTTTTAAACTCCATAATCTTGGAGGACTGTCGAAGTAGATACGTAGAGTTCCCTCATTCATTCTTTAAACTCTATGGTATTACATTTGTCGAAAGTACTATAATTTATTTATTATTTAACATTTCCCTCCTGATGGAAAAATTTTATTTTCTCAAATGTTTTGGCTAACACAACCATTGCTGTCATGAGTAATCTTGTACACATTATTTCACGGGTATGAGAGTCTATAGGACCTAGAAGTGGAGTCACTGGTTTCAGACATATGTGTGTTTGTTTACTTTGAAAAATGTATGTTTGTTTGTTTTCACATTTAATTATATTGCTTTTCTTGTCTTCAATTGCATGATTAATAATGCTGAATTAGCCTGAACCAAAGACATCAATTCATAACATTTCCCTAGACACTCCCACCGGGGTTTACACTTCTCTATCAGCATGCTCTGGAGGTATGCAGTTTATCGGGAGCTCATCTTGTTTGGTGACCTAGCATGTGCATAACTGTCTGGATCACAAAGAGAGCCCTCTAAAATGGGGAGATTTTGTCAAGTTGTTCCTTAATGTCAGGCATTCTCTTTTCCTATCTCTGGTCTTCTAGACTAATAAATTATATGAGCAATGTGAGCACTTCCTATTCATCTACTAAATGACAATATTAAAAATAATCATGTCCCATGTTGGCAAGGATGCAGTGAATCTGGTGCTTTCAGAAACTGTTCGTTGCAATTAAAATTGGCACAGCCCTTTTGAAAAGCAATTTGGCAGCATATAGGGGGAAAAAACTACAAAAATATTCATACTGTCTGATCCATTAATATTCCTTCTGGGATCCTATCCTAAGGAAATAGTACAAAATATGGAAAAGGTCTTATGTTTGAAGATGTTGATAGATATATTATGTAAAATATAAAATCAGAAGCAACACAAATGGCCAATAATACACTTAGGCATGTACAATTGAGGGTAACATACAGCCATTAAAAGTAGAATTGAGGCTTATAATAAAATAAAAATACATATGCTATCATGTTTCTTGGGGAAAATGGTACAGAATTACGTATGAGTCCTATTATAGCTATATAAAACCTACACATATGGACACTGAAATTATAAATGTGTTATCAAATGGTGGGAAAATAGGTGATTCCTTCCCTATCTTTTCATCCTCAGTTTTCTAGAATATTTTACAACATTTTAAATTAAAAAAAATGAAAAAAATAATTAGATTTTCCCTTTTGTCTTTGATATTTTGCACTGAATATGAATCAAAGCTTTTGATGGTTAACTTCTTTGCCACTATTCAGTGATGTGAGATTTTTCGTCTTTCTTATACAGGTGAGTTCATCCTAGAGTGTGCAATGCAATGCATGTTGTTTTTAGGAGTGTTCTCTTACTCCTTTCTGTACATCAAAAGATATCTTAATCACTAAACTTCCTTTCAGTCTCTTTCCTTGTGATGGATATTTTTTTTTCTCTTTGGGAGAAAAATTCAAATATTTTGAACAGTCCTGAACTTGCCTATTGCCTACTTCTTAGACTTAATCTCCTAACATTCTCCCCTCTGCTCACTAAGCTTCTATCAGGCTGATCTTTCTCCTTTAAAACATGCTAAGCCAAGTCAGACTATCTCCTAATTCTTTATTAAATTCTACATATTTCATTAAAATATACACAGGGAAAGTTAACAACATAGCAAATATATCTTGCATATAGGCATACCCCATGGAATAGATGGACACTAGATAAGATTGCCCATGACAGTTGTATATCTTTGAGAAAGAGCAAATCACTAAAATATAATGAGAAAAAATACCTTTTTTTTTTTTAAACTTAGGAGTTAATTTAAGTTGAAATGAAGTCGGAAGGAAAAATGTGAAGTATGTTTTTCCCCCGCTAGCTTTTTGGAAAATGAATGTGGAGGCATTATCTCTCTTTACTGAAGTGCATTTTATATCCTGGACTATCTTGTTATCTTTGCCCAGTTGATTATCACATTATCTTCAAAGTATTAAGCTCACAGTTGATTTCAAGGAGACTGCAAAGAGAAGAGTGTCATATCATGTTTGAAGCACTGTTTTACAGTTCTATCTACTTATATTTCCTGTCAAGTGAACTGATTTTGAATTTCTTCATAAGAAAGACATTATTTTCTGAGATGGTGCACCAATGAGTAATGGGATCGTTTTGAAGTCACAGTGGAAAGAAGTGCTTTCTAAAGGACTTGCTTTGTACGATGCCCCATCAATGGCCAGCCAGGACTATCATCTGAGACTGGGTCAAATTTTAAAGAATCCATTCTGTTTTGCTTCTAAGTTCTGGAACCTCCCTCTACTGTACACTTCAGCCTTATCACTACCAAGATCATCCCTTTCATTGTCTTTTCCTAGTCAAACTCAGAGATTTCACTCCCAGACAGCTTTAAGGAACTAAGGTTGGCTTTATGAAACATGGAGCCATAAAGCCCCTTGGAAATGTTGGCTTGATACCTTGCTTACAGAGTTCCCAGCAGCCTCCCCAGGTGAGTAAAGAAGGTCACTTCCTGGCATGTGCAGGAACCTCAGGATATCTTGGGGACCTCGTGAAGAGGAATTCACCCAATTCTACATACAGGTATTGCAGGTCTGTCTGATGGCAAGTATTTGGCTTGGCTTCTGGCCTGGGGAGACTACTAAAAGTTCAACCTGGAGATTCCTTATAAAAGGTTCTGGCAAAGCAAACTTTAAAAGATCCTCATGATCAATGGCTATTCTTGCTGAGCTTATATAAATAATTAGGCCAGGTTTGTTAAGACTGGACTTGTTCTACAAATGCACTGGTCTCAATTTGGATATCTCTGGAAAGGGGGGATTTTAGAAAAACTATGTTTCAACAATGCACTGTTATGGATGTTAAATTCTAGTTCTGATTGTCTTTAAATGTTTCTTTGCCTAAACTAGACAACTTGAGGTAAACTTGAGAAAAATTGTCACAGTATTTCATGCATAGACAATCTTCTGTGCTGTTATTCTGTGGGGATAATAATAAGACCCCATGGACATATGATTATTTAAACAACTGGAAAACGGGATGGATCTCTAAATATGCAAACCACATCCTCCCTAAACCTGATCTGACAGTTACCAGAAACCCACCCCTTTTGAAGACTTGGAGGGGGACTTCACAGATAGACAACCAAGCAAAGGATTCAGGTACCTCCTTGTAATAATCTGCACATATTCAGGATGGGTGGAAGCCTTCCTGACCAGGACAGAACAAAGTCGTGAGGTGGCCAAAGCTCTTCCATGGGAAATCGTGCCTCAGTTTGGTCTGCCCTTAACCGTACACAGTGACAACGGACCTGCATTTGTGGTGGACATTATACAAACCCTAACCAGGTGCCTCGACATTACCTGGAAACTGCAACATGCATCTTAGCCTTCCGATGGTACCAACCCCTAGAGCTAGAGGGTGATGCCTGCTAAAAAAGATTTTAAAAAAGGCATCAAAGGGGGGAATGTTGGGAAAATAAGTAAAGTTATGCACCATAAGATGGCTGATGGGACTAACTTAAGCTCTAGTTCCTAGTTTAGAGACTTCTTCTGGGTTCATCTTCCTGCCCTGCTTGCCTTGCATGCTAAATTACTACTAATGCATAATGCGGAAGTAAAAGGCAATAAATTGTCCCCCATGCTTGTGCTCAGGACTCAGATCTCTGGAAAAGGATCTCCTCTGAGCCCGCCCATGTAAAATAAAACTCCGATCCACCAAGATCTCTGAGTGCCACTTGGTTTCTCCACCAGCGATCCAGCTATTCCGTAACACCAGCTATTCCAAATTTCCGACCAACGTCCGTTGATAGCTTGAAGTTGTAAGTATCTTTATTAAAAAAGACCTTCAACTGCTTTTCAAGCTCTAGAAACATATTCATTTAAAGTTACATTTATAGATAAATGTCCAGCCCATAATTAGGAGGGAAGACAAGGTGCCTGGGTGGCTCAGTCAGTTAAGCATAGACTCTTGATTTCTGCTCAGGTCATGATCTTATGGTTTGTGAGTTAGAGACCCACATAGGGCTCTGCACTTCTCTCTACCTCTCTCTCAAAATAAATAAATAAATAAATAAATAAATAAATAAATAAATAAATAAATAAACAAACAAACAAACAAACAAATAAGCAAGCTCTTTTTTTTTTAAAGGAGTAGGGATGGCATAAGAAGGTTTGCAAATAAAGTTAAAATATCATTATAGTAAATAGGACAATAGTTCCTGTCTCGTTGAACTTTTTATTGAGAATAATAGTAACAGTAAATAAAAGGAGTGTTACTATGTGCTAGAGAATTGCTAATCATTTTACAGGCATCATATGAACTAATACTTAGTGAAACTAAGCCACACCTGGGTGGCTCAGTCAGTTAAGCCTCCAACTTCAGCTCAGGTCATGAGCTCCCGGTTCATGGGTCTGAGCCCCTTCTTGGGCTCTGTGCTGACAGCTCAGAGCCAGGACACTGCTTCTGATTCTATGTCTCCCTCTTTCTCTGATCCTCCCCTGCTTGTGCTGTGTCTCTCTCTCTCAAAAATGAACATTAAAATTTTTTTTTAAGAAAACTATTAAAAAAATACTTAGCAAAACTATTTAGGAGGCAGATGTCATTAACATTTCCATTTTATAAGTTGAAGCCAAGAAAAAAGATATAGGTTAGGTAATAAGTCTCAAAAATGAGTTTTTGATAGAGCTAAGAGTTCAACATCAGGTCCTCAACAAAAAGTGTACGGTTTTTGTTTATTGGCTTTTAGTATAGACTGATTGAATTTTCATCTTTTCCCCCTCTGCTGAACAAACCCAGTAAAGGAAGTGAAATTTAAAATACACAGGTACCTGGGTGGCTCATTCGGCTACATCTGACTCTTGGTTTCGGCTCAGGTCATGATCTCATGGTTTGTGAGTTCAAGCCCCATGCGTGGCCCTGCACTGACAGTGTGGAGCCTGCTTGGGATTCTCTCTCCCTCCCTCTCTGCTTCCCCCCTGACCTCAAATAAATAAAAAAAACTTACAAAAAATATACACACACATACACATGCACACACATATGCATATATATGTATATATGAATATGTATATGTGTATCTATACCATTAGAAAGGAGATTTCAGGTGAACAGGCACAGTGTAGTCTAATGGAAAAACAACTCCATTTTCCTCTCACCTTGGCTATAATTTCTGTCTTATTCATGTAGTTTACTATGCTGTTTTATTATTCCATATTTCAGTTTAAAATTGGGAAATGAAATAAGGGATATTTTAAAATCAAACCAGCGGGGCGCCTGGGTGGCTCAGTCAGTTAAGCATCCTATTTTGGGTCAGGTCATAATCTCATGGTTCATGAGTTCAAGCCCCACATTGGGCCCTCTGCTATCTGTGCAGAGCCCACTCTGGATCTCTGTCCCCCTCTCTCTCTGCTCCTCCCCTGATCATGCTCTCTCTCAAAAAATAAACATTTTTAAAATATAAATAAAATAAAATTTGAAAATCCTCCAATAAGTTTCCCTCCAGTTTAAAATGAAAGTAAGAGATCTGGCTGCTAAGCAAAGCTTTTGGGGGTGGGGAGAGGAGAGGAGGAGAGTGAGGAGTTGAGTGCATTGCTACTATTAGATCTTTTTTAAAGCCTCATTTTAAGGTGATCGTTTATTTTCCATTTTTAGTTGGTGATGGGAAAATGACATCCTATACTAAATTTTCCCCTATAACTCAGATAGGATTTGAGAAATACATTATACCATCAGTGGCTTGGCAAATATTTATGATGGCTGATCATCTTCATGTATATTAAATCCTAAAAAATACCCAAAAATATCTAAAGCATGATTTCAGTATTCATAAACTCGATGATTAACTCCTGTTTGAACTGAGGGCTTACACCTGAAGCCTTGTTCCTTCGTTCTTTTAGTGTCATATTAATTGTCATATTTATATTTGCAGCTTTACCAGTTGCAAAAGTAATTTACTCAGCAGGACCTAGCTTAACATCTAAGGGGCCATGAATCACAATCATGATTTTTTTTTAAACTAAATACATTAATATTGTATTTCAAGAAACCGACTTCTCATAACTTATGATTGAAGACTATTAAATGTAACCTGGTCTACTTTCTTACACCATACACAAAAATAAACTCAAAATGGATGAAAGACTTAAATGCAAGACAGGAAGTCATCAAAATCCTAGAGAGAGAGCAGGCAAGAATCTTTTTGACCTTCACCACAGCAACTTCTTACTCAACACATCTCCAGAGGCAAGGGAAACAAAAGCAAAAATGAACTATTGGGTTCTCATCAAAATAAAATATTTCTGCACAGCAAAGGAAAAAATCAGCAAAACTAAAAGGCAACCGACAGAATGGGAGAAGATATTTGCAAACAACATATCAGATAAAGGGTTAGTATCCAAAATCTATAAAGAACTTATCAAACTCAACACCCAAAAAATGAATAATACAGTGAAGAAATGGGCAAAAGATATGAATAGACACTTCTCCAAAGAAGACATCCAGATGGCTAACAGACACATGAAAAAATGCTCAACATCACTCATCATCAGGGAAATACAAATCAAAAGCACAGTGAGATACCACCTCACACCTGTCAGAATGGCTAGCATTAACAACTCAGGCAGCAACAGATGTTGGCGAGGATGCAGAGAAAGAGGATCTCTTTTGCACTGCTGGTGGGAATGCAAACTGGTGCAGCCACTCTGGAAAACAATATGGAGGCTCCTCAAAAAATTAAAAATAGAGCTACCCTATGACCCAGCAATTACACTACTAGGTATTTTTCCAAGGGATACAGGTGTGCTGTTTTGAAGGGGCACATGCACCCCAGTTTTTATAGCAGCACTAGTGACAATAGCCAAAGTATGGAAAGAGCCCAAATGTCCACTGACGGATGAATGGATAAAGAAGATGTGGTGTATATATAATGGAGTATTACTTGGCAATCAAAAAGAATGAAATCTTGCTATTTGCAACTACATGGATGGAACTGTAGGGTATTATGCTAAGAAAAATTAGAGAAAGACAAATATATGACTTCACTCATATGAGGACTTCAAGATACAAAACAGATGGACATAAGGGGAGGGAAGAAAAATAATTTAAAAACAGGGAGGGGGACAAAACATAAAAGACTCTCAAATATAGAGAACAAACAGAGGGGTGCTGGAGGGGTTGTGGGAGGGGGATGGTGTGAATGGGTAAAGGGAATTAAGGAATCTACTCCTGAAATCATTGTTGCACCATATGCTAACTAACTTGGATGTGAATTAATAAATAAATTTTTAAAAATGTAACCTGGTCTATATTTGATCCTAGATGCTCCAGAATAGGAAGGTTAGATTCAGCATTAATCATTATTACTCACTTTTTCTTTCCTCTCATTTGCTTTGCTTTCTTTCTGGTTGCTTCTTATACATCCAGTGCTAGCTCAAAACTAAATTAATGTACTATAGGATCCCCCCAAAATAGCAAGAGTTCAGAATTTCTGAGAATGAAGAAATAGATAATATATGAACACAGGAAAGATGAAAATTTAGAGTTTATGTATCTTACAATGATATACCCACTTCTTTAGTATTACTTTGTATTCCTGAACCACTTTTTATGTGTGGCAGAATTAGTGTATGTTGTACACACAAGTAAATGTCCTAGTGTTCATAGTTACATTGACTTCCTCTTAAAAATTATGTAGACTGTTTTTTAATCTCAGTCATCTAAATGAGTTAGAAAGTATTCAACATCTATATTCTCTTATGCTTTTCAAATCACATTATAATTCCAAGAGCCCAATTCATTAACAATGAAGAGTGAAAAGATAAAAAATGACTTGTAAAAAAATTTAAGTTGGTGATTTTGAAAAACTTAATTTGGAAAATGCATATATATCTAAGTTAATATTGTATTTTCACTTTCATTTTTGAAATAGGTGTGCCATAAATAGAAAAAAGTATCTAGATACTCTTTCTGTTTATAAGTTTTATTAAAATTTTGTTTTTCAGCAAATGCTGAAGTGTTCAAAACCAGCAGGAACTGCAGTTCAAATAAACTAATAATAAATGGGTTAATGAATATTTGGATATCATATGTATGCAATAAGTGTTAGTTTTAACAGAAATGTCAAATACATACCACAAAAATAGTAAACAAGAATATGTACAAGATTTTCTATGTAGACATCAAAAGCAAACTGTTTTAGCAATGTGCAGCATTGTTTATGATTTAATTTTTTTTCAATGGGATGCATTATTTTCACTGAACAACTTCTATTTGCACTGGTGAACCAGTATCTTCCTTGTAGAGTATATTTGTGTGTGTGTGTGTGTGTGTGTGTGTGTGTGTGTGTGTGTGTGTGTCTTTGGCCTAGGTTAAAAGAAAATAATTTAAAAATATTTAACCTCAATTACAGTTACGTATTCAACTGTAGTTTATTTAGTCCCTATTATGTGCCAGGTACTGTTCTACTGAATGAGAATGCAGCAGTGTACAAACAAAGCCTCTCTCCTCATGGGATTTTCTTTTTAGTTGGGGTGGGGAGTCATAGGACAGGGAGAGGGGACAGGACAGGGCAGGAGGAGAAAAGCAACAATCATATAAGGAATATAATGACACATCAGGTAGTGTGCTATGAATAAAAACAAAAGCAGAGGAAGGGCATAGAGACTTTTGGAAGAATGAGCTATAGCTTTTAGGTAGGGTGGGTAAGAAAGGTTTTTCAGAAGATGTGATGTTGAGCAGAGACCTGAATTAAAAGAAGGACCATGCCATGTTGTGTCTGGTGAAGAATCCTCCAGGCAGAGGGGCTTGAAAAGGAATGAGCCTGGTAGATCAGAGACACTTTGGTCAACTTAGTGCTACTGGAAGGAATGAGTAAGGAAGAATGGTAGGAGGTGAGATTGGAGAGGTAGGCAGAGCTGGAGAATGAGCCCTTTGTAAGCTATGGAAAGGAGTTTGACATGTGAACAGTAAGAGAGTTTTGACTGGGAAGATGAGTTGATAGGTTTCTGGCTGCCAGGTGTAGAATTGACAATAGGGGGAAAAAGCCTGGTAGGGAAACCATAGAAAGGCTATTTCAGAGACCCACGAGGGAGATAATTGTAGCCTTGGAAACATGGGCTAGAAACGCCTCAGCTGTGTTCAGGCACTTCTGAAAATGAACTTTCTTGTTTGCTAATGTCTCACTTTTATTCTGCGTGTTACATAAGAATAATGACAAAAACCAAGGTGCTGTGGACTCAGTGGGGAACAGTATTGTACACTTACCATGTATGTGCATTTTATTTTTCCTAAGGCAGCTTATCAATAATAAAAACACTAAAGGATTTAGGTATGTGAAAATTAAATATGCTGTTAGCATTTCCACCCTTTCTTCTCTTTAGATTTAATTTCTACTCTACAATATACCATTTTATATGCCTTCTTCTCTTCCTTTGGCTCACTGATCTGCAAGTTCTGAGTGGAGACCTACTCTGTGCTTACATACAGAATTAAATTGTGTACATAGATTTTATCCTTATTTTTTTAAATGTTTACTTATTTTGAGAGAGAGAGAGAGAGAGAGAGAGAGAGAGAGAGAGAGAGAGTATGAGTGGGGGAGGGAACAGAGGGAAAGAATCCCAAGTAGGCTCCATGCCATCAGCTGTCAGTGTAGAGCCTGAATGTGGGGCTTAACCTCATGACTGTAAGATCAGGCAGGACCCGAGCTGATGTCAAAAGCTGTATGCTCACCTGACTGAGCCACCCAGGCACCCAGGGATTTTAAAACTTTCTAATCAGTCTGGACTCTAAGTTGCAAGACAGAATTCCAATTCAAAATAACTTAGAAGAATTTCTTGGCTTCTTTAACTGAGTGACCCAAGGAATAAGTTCGGTTGTATCAGGATTAAGGTTTCAGCCAAGGATACGAAGGTATTCTATAACCCTACATCTTTGTATTATGGCTAACATCTGTGTAGTTTGATTCTCAGGCAGTTTCTCTCTCTTTCTCATACCTCACACTCCCACCTCCTCACACCACAACTGGCACTTTCCAAATTAAAGATGCCAGAAAAGGAGCGAGTCTCTTTTCCTCATAACTCTAGCAAAGGTCACAATTTGGGTCATGTGACTGAATTAATGTGATCAGAAGAGAGTGCTGCCTCACATTTGTTCTCTGGAACTACATATAAAGGCTGATCATGACCCTAACCAAAGTTGTTGAGGATACAAAAAGAAATTATATCCACTTCTTTTGAATCCCTCTATGGAGGGGGACTTACTGCAAATGAACTTCAGCTTTCTGGATTTCTTGGAAGCTACCACTCTGAATTTTGGGTTACTTTTTGTGAGAAGAAGTATTTAGAGTCCAAGTTAACAGAACAAACTTCATTATCATTTGGATGAATGGAAAAATTGCCCAATGGCCGTTAGATAACAATGGGCAGATCATTTTCTGTTAAACATAGCTTTCAACGATGATACACACATTAATTTGAACCACCCTTTGCATCACCAACACAAATTGCATGAAATTTAAAAGAAAATGAAAACATTCTTAAAAATAACAATGGGTTATAGTGCTGAAATCTGGGAGAGGACAGCTATGTGTCTACCATTTGAGTATATTTTTATCATCAAAAGAAAAATGTCTGAGAGATTGAGTTGCAATTTCAGTGATCTTGTGGGTCTGGGTAGAATCCAAGAACCTCCACAGGGAGATTCACTAGCTAATCATCCTCCCCTTGGGACTGAACTTATAAAAATCTGAACTTTAGGAATAAGTTTTTTTGGAAGCAAACTTGTCTTTGCATCAGTTGCAACCCACCTGCACATTATATGGGTGGCCTGGAAAACCACAAACCTTGAAATCAGATTAAGGTGGTTCAAGCTGGCTAGCATCTTGATTGTCAGAAGAAAATGAAAATCCTCTCTGAGGGAAATATCTTCTTAGGCTTAAAATGTTTTAGTAAATAATTTTCACATATGATATTCAGTATACATTCTAATCCGATACACATTGACCAAGTCATCAAAATTGGCATTGTCAATGAAGGGCCAATGGTCAGCATGTACCTCCTGATATAGTGTTCTGAGAGGGAGAAAATATCATTTATGTAGTATTATAGTTCAGAGTGTATAACTTACATCATTGGGAAACAACAGATAAAGCTTAATGAGGTCATTCTATTTAAAAGAGGGAGAGCCAGACTGTTGCTCAAATATATCAGTGTCATAAAAGACAAAAGATGTGGAAATGTTCCGAATTAAAGGAAATTAAGGAGTCATGACAACTAAAATCTATACATGGAAAAGATAAAAGAGAAACAAATGAGGCAGCTCAAAGTTATGGCTCTCTATGGCTTGTAGGTCTCTCATATATTTTTGTAAAACGTGTGTCAGAACTTCTGAATTGTTACCTATGCAAAGGTGACATAGCAGAACTGAAAAAGAATCATACTGAAATTATGAATTGAAAATACAGTAACTGAAACTGAGAATTTGCTCAACTGGATATAAAAGAAGAGGGACTTACCAAGTTGAAAGTTAAGGCAGTAGAAGCAATCATCATTGTCAGATGAAGGTAAAGAAAGGAGGGTAAGAGAACAGTGGGAGGGCCTTCCAAATTTTTAATGGAGCTTAGAAGGAAAGAAAAGAAGGAAGCAGAAGCAATATTTGATGATATGATGCCTGAAAAATTTCCAGAACTGATTAAAAATTTTAGTCCAAAGATTTAAGGAGTCCAAAGAGTCCCAAGTAATTAAAAAAAATAGATCATGCTTAGACACATCACAATAAAATTATAAAACCAGTAGTACAAGAGGAAAAACACAGCTTTCCTTCATAAATTAGGTTAGAACATCTACAACACCAGTGGAAGCCAGAAAATAGTGAAATATTATAGTCAGTATAATGAATGAAAATAAGCGCTTATCTATAAATTTATGCTCAATGGAAATATTGTTAAAACAACAGAACATAATAAAATGGAAAAAAGAAAAGAAAAAAATCGCCAAACAAAACCTGACTTCATCACCAGCAAACAACTGAAAAAGTTACTTTGTGTATGAGAAAAAATGATCCCACAGTACAGGAAACAGTAAAGACCAAAAAAGGATGAAAAGTGTGTACATAAATTTAAATGAAATTTGGCATTATAAAACAATAATGAAATTGAATAAATTGAATTGAGAGAATTACAATACACACCAAAAAATCATCTGAGTCAAGGGGAAATTAAGTGGAGTTAAATTGGCCTTTTCGGTCCTTGAACTGTTTGAAGAAGGACATACGACTTTGATACGTTGAGGATGTGTGCTATAATTTCTAGCATAAATCTGGGAGAATAAAAATTGCATAATACTGGAGGAAAAATGAAATGCTAACTAAACATTCACTCTAAAAGGAGACCAAAAAATAAAAATGGCAAATAATTATAGTACAATCAGAATAAATAGAAAAGATAAGATGGTCAAGTCATAACAGTATTTTGGTAATAACATAAACTGTAAATTGATTAAATGATGTCAGTCTCAAAGTTTTTTGGACTGTGTTAAAAAATGTAATGATGTAGAATTTACAAAGGAATATCTCCCCCCCCCCAAATATTCTTTTTTTGAAAGAGAAAGTTACCACTACTCACTGATTCATGTGCAGGTATTGATGGCTTTTTTAAAGATAGCACATCAATTTAGGCATAGCTAATTATAAGAATTACACATCTATACATCTGAAAGAAATATCACACCAGTATTAATATTTAAAAATTATTTGTGATATAATCATGAGGAAAATGCAAATCAAAACCATAATGAAATAATACCATGCACTTGTTAGAATAGCTGTCATCAAAAAGATAAGAATCACAACTGTTGGTGAGGATTTGGAGAAAAAGGAACCCTTGTGGACTGTTGATAGGAATGTAAATTGGTACAGCCACTATGGGAAACAGTATGGTGGTTCTCCAAAAGATTAAAAATAGAACTATACTATAATCCAGCAATCCCACTTCTGGGGATATAGCTGAAGAAAATGGGAACATGGCATCAAAGAGATGTCTGCACTCCCATGTTCATTCCAGCACTATTTAAAATAACCAAAACATGGGAACGATATAAGTGTCCATCCATAAATACGTGAATGGATAAAGAAAATGTGTCTACTATCTATCTATCTATCTATCTATCTATCTATCTATCTATCTATCTATCTATGTATTTATCTATCGACACAGGTCTACTATCAGGCCATGAAAAAGGAGGAAATCCTGCCTTTTGCAACAACATGGATGGACTGTGAGGGCATTATGCTGAGTGAAATAAGGTAGAGAAAGACAAATGCTATGTGATATTACTTATATGTGGATTCTGTAAAGCTGAACTCATAAAAACAGGAAGTAGAATGGTGGTTGCCAGTGGCTGGGGTGGAGAAAATGGGGAGATGTTGGTCAAAGGTATAAATTTCCTATTATAAGATGAATAAATTCTGGGGATATATGTACCTACTGTACTTAATAATACCATATTATATACTTGAAAGATACTAAGAGATTAGATCTTATATGTTCTCACCCCCTCCAAAGTGATTATGTAAGGTGATAAAAGTGTTAACTTATTGTGGTAACTGTATTTTGCAATATGCACATATATCAAATCAACATGTTGTACCTTGAATTTATACAAGGGTATATGTCAATTATACTTCAATAAAACTGGAAAAATTCTTTGTGATAAAACATAAGATTTCATTCATATATACTATGCATACATAGGTTAGTTTAAAAGTACTACAAAGAACAGATATAGAAATGTACCATTAGATTATTACTATAGTTCAATTGTAGTTTTATTCCGTTTGTCTGGCATATAGACAGATAGACAAATAGAATTTGTCTTTCTCACTCCCTCAAAGTATACTCAATTATGTGAAGCAATGTCTCAACATGATGATCTGGTAGAGTACTTTACTTGCTAAATGCTGCAACATTTTGGATTTATTGTGTCCTTGATTTTCCTTCTCATTCATGAAAAAGCCAGTATAGCATCACTTTTGCCATTTTCTATGTAGATCTCACTAAACTAACTCTCCCTCATGATAACTTGCTATATATTTTTGTCTGTGTATTCTCTGCTTCTTATAGAGAAAGGCATAGGGCATATTTTGAAGTCCATATCTCAATTTCCACACCATCTTTCAGTAAATTACCCGGTGTGATTTAAATAATCTTACAAGGACAGACTGTCCTTGGCTATGATCAACATGTTAAATGATTTAATGTAATAATTTTAATTTAAACATAAATAGATGTCTGTATATAGAAAGATTAAGGATATTTTTAGAGTCTCAATCCAGGCTGGATCTCCCAATCCAAAAGGACTCTAAGAACTCTGGTCCTCTGATAACTCGAATTAAGATGTCAGATAAAGTACCCCTCCAATGCAAAGTATTCAGTTTGTTGCTTTTTTAACTTTTTAAATTTAAATTTAATTTAATTTTATATTTTTGCCCTGGTTAAGGCAGGGAGAGATACAATTATTTGTTTACTCCAGCATTTGGATGCTGTCATACGGAATTTCTTGATTTGGGATTTTCTCTTTTCTTTTCTTTTCTTTTCTTTCTTTCTTTCTTTCTTTCTTTCTTTCTTTCTTTCTTTCTTTCTTTCTTTCTTTCTTTTTTCTTTTTTATATTTTGCATTTTTTTCTAATTTATTTATTGTCAACTTAGCCAACATAGCTTTAGGAGTAGACTGCCATGATTCATCACTTACATACAATACCTAGTGCTCATCCCAACAAGTGCTCTCCTTAGTGCCCATCACCTGTATTCCCCATCCCCCAACCCCCTGCCCCCATTAACCGTCAATTTGTTCTTTGTTTTTAAGAATCTCTTATGGTTCACCTCCCTCTCTGTTTGTATCTTATTTTTCCTTCCCTTCCTGTATGGTCATCTGTTTAGTTTCTCAGATTTGGGACTTTCTGTGAAAGGTGGTGTCCACTCTTATTTCCCTCAGTTTTTGAGAAAATAATTCATTTGTTGATAATTGTTATGTGACAATTGAAATAATTGTGTATTTGATAGATATACAAAAAGTTAATATACTTAACAAAAAATATTCTTCTTTTTCAGGCTTGTCAAAGCCCAGGTTACTTGTAGTCACTTAGATTTTCTTTGTCCATGCTTTCCTTTGATGAAATAAAAGTGCCCTTCTATCTTTTGATTACATATCTGAAGTTCTGAAGTATGCAAAGAGTATCTCTTATTCTGCACCCACTAAAAATAGTGTGGCTTTGTCATTAGGTTAAAATCCTCAGTAAGATCATATCCTATTATGAGCATCGCTGGTCGGGAGATTGGAGGGTCCTAATCTTTACAAAAAAATTGTTGTTAACAATATTAGCCTGATGTGCTTTTGAACTGAGCTTAGCAGTGAGTATTTAAAATACTTCCTATTTAATAAGTATAAATGCTGCTTGGCATTGGTTGTCATATTTAAAATGTGGAAGAGAAAAAAAATTTTAAGAAGAAGTTTTGGAAAATTTGGCCTAGATGCTGAAGAATCTAAGAGTCCTTTGGGAAGGGGAAAGAAAATTGTTTCAATGATGTCTTTGCCCTAATAATTTAACCTGGCTTCCTACCAGCACCAGACTCAAGTCTGTCACTGTGACTAACATATACAATTTTACTTTCACTTGTATGAACATTACAAGCTAATTGGTATGTTGTCAGTGTGTTCTTTAACAAGTGTCCCTCTGGTCGTATATGTTCACTAGCTCTTCTAGTAAGGACACAGTTTGTGCCAGGAGTTGATGTATCATTTGTGGTTTTATCAAATTAATTGTGTAGAATCAAACTATAGATTTTTTTTTTGTTTTAAAAATATTCAGAACTCCTAATAGGGATTTATTTATCATTTTAAGTTGTCATTTTTATTTTATTTTTTATTGAGGTATACTTGACATATACATTGTCATTTTTATTAAAAATACCTGTTTTGTCTTGGCTTGCCTGCAAATATGACACATTTTTATATGGACACATTTTTTTTTCTGAGTGTGATAACACTGTTAACTTAGGCTGCTGAAATGTTTTGGTGCATTTATATGGATTAAAATAATGCTTCTATTTTATATTTTAAAACCCTTCAAGATTTGGGACGTTCTTTTCTCATAAATAAAGGTTATAAGAGATGTTTTGCATAAATTATACGGATATATAATCTTATATCATAATAAAACTTCTTTAAATTTACATAAATGAGTTGTTACATTTTGACTATTTCTTTTAAAAAATTTTTTTTCTTAATGTTTTTATTTATTTTTAAGACAGAGAGAGACAGAGCATGAGCAGGGAAGAGGCAGAGAGAGAGGGAGACACAGAAGTGGAAGCAGGCTCCAGGCTCTGAGCCATCAGCACAGAGCTCGATATGGGGCTCGAACTCACAGACTGTGAGATCATGACCTGAGCTGAAGTCGGACGCTCAACCGACTGAGCCACCCAGGTGCCCCTTGACTATCTATTTCTAATTAGAGAACTGTTTCATGATTCAGTTCAATGTGTCCATTAGATTGCAAAGTATCTCCAGAACAGGAATACTTACTAAATTCTCTCTCTTAAACATTATTAAAATAAATCATGCATATTTAGTAAGAACTCTGTTAAAGTGGTGTTAGTGATATATATCCATTGAGTCTTGAGACTTAATTGAAATATTAACCTTTTAAAAATGGAGAGCTTTTTCTACATAATCAAATATAAGCTGCAGAATAATAAACCATGCTTTTTGCTGCATGTCAACTCATGTTTAAAAGTCTCTTTAATATAGTGACTAAGTATAAATCTACCTATTATGAAGAAGATCCTAGAATAGTTGCTAACCCAGATACAAAATGAAGTGAGGATTTTTTAATATAGACTTGTTATGTTCTGTTACATGTCAACGAGAAACACTGGGCTTTTTCAATCATAGATGGGATTCTTTGAGAGTGTATTACCCCATGGCCTATGGCATAATATTTGGTTTTCTGTAACAGAGGTAGAGTGAACAATAGTAGCTACCTTCATCATCCCCTACATTCTGGTCCCTTTTTTTTTTTTTTTTTTTTGGTGGGCAGTTGGCGGGGTGTGGTGGCTGGCAGGGAGATCTTCAATAATCACTGAATTTTCTATCTAAAAAATGGAAAGAAGCAGCACTCTACCTCAGAAAAGTTTTATGAGGATAAAATGAGATACTTGTATCTTGAAAGTGCAGACTAACGTAATACTTTATAATTGCCATGAAATTTAAAATGTCTTTCTTCCCCCCCCCATCCTTCCATTGCCAAACATAATCTGATTTTAGCTCAGTGAGTTGAGCAGAATTAACTCCTTGCAGACTTGACTTCACAGCCTTTCTATTTACTTCCAAAGTTTATGATGAGAGAAGATCTTTTAAAAATGTAATGATAGTTTTATTTCCATATGGTAAGGAAAAGGTTTCACTTGGCTTGATAAACGAGAGGGTATGTTTTGAAGCATTTCTATGTACTGTATCATATTTACTAATCTACTTTTTACCTATTAATAAACCGCAAGTGTTTTTCAGTACCTAGTCCATAATTCCTAATAGGATGAGAATAAATATACTACAATTGACCAGGATTTTCTTTCTCATGTAACCAGGCCTTGAAAATAAAACAAAAAAAAAATCCTGAATTTCTAGTACAGTTGTGCTTTTACCAAGAATGTGAGAACTGATAGAGATGGAAGGGAGGGTGGGAGAGCTAGGGTATTTAGCGCACAAGACTCTATACCAGCTCTTTAGAATTTTTCTCTTTCTGGGAGGAAATGGAAAGGAATGCTTTATGCACACCTAAGTGTGAAAATGTATAACAATAGCAAAAACTAAGTGGGGATGGGTATTAGATGTGCAAAAACTTTTGCCACAGAATTCTTGCATAACACAATGCTTTCTGGTCCATCATAGGCAATTGGAAAACAATTATCACATAAACAGCCATCTTGCTAAATCCTTTAAAATAAGACTTAAAGTATTTTGGCATCACACTTGCTATGTAAAGAAGAGTGGTATCTGCCCTTTATTTGATTTCTGCCCATAAGTCACTCAGCATTGGCCATGCTGGCACATGCCATTGCTGCAAGTTTTATCACTCTCCAGCTGAGGGCTTTCAGATCCCTTGTAGGGCAGACCGAGCATGCCCAGAGGTTACTGTACTCAGGAACATCTCAGTGAATAACATATTGAAGTTGGAGGTAAGTTCACAGCTTCCTGTTTCTGAGGTAGGATAAGTCTGAGGTATATTCTATGCTGTCTCCTAGCATTCCCTAGCAAGACAGTTGCCTAAAGCAGTAACCTACTCCCCTATATATCCTTTATTGACTCCCCTCCCCCATCTTTATCTCACTTTGGCACTCCCTTATTAGTGCTTTCTGACATCAGCTCCCAAATACACTACTACCACTCAAACTCTCCTCACAGGTCTAATTCTGGGGGAATTCAAACTAACAGAAGTACCTTCTGCAAAATTCTGTAGACACGAACAAGGGAAAATTTATAGCACAGGTACTGAAGGGATATACTAGTCAAGTTTTTTGTTTATTTGGTTGTTCTACCAATTCCTAGTTTACATCATTCCTCTGAGACTTGGTGAAATAACTATTCCATTTCCCCAGGCCACTGAGGATTGATTGTGGAGGATGTCTTAGGATGAGAGGAATAAACAAAGAGATCAGTCCTAATTATTTCACTGTGAAGCAATATAAGCATTTAGAGGGCTTCATAAATAATGTGTCTGTGTCAGAGGATAGACTGAAACATGTGGGCTATTCCAGTATTGATCAAAACGTAAATGAACATTGCAGACATGTTAGAGAGTCTGGATAATCAGCTCAGCTACCTGGGATAGCAGTTGAACAGACAAATCAGTGGGCAAATCCAGCTTTAGAGGGAAGCATTTGCTAATAGAACTCAGCCTACCTCCAGTGCCTGGACATTATGGACAAGAAAAAGCTAGGGTGCTTTAACTCTTCTAATACAGTACAGTCCCATTGTTGCTGGGGGTGACTTGAAGACACATTTAAAAGTATGTAAGCCTCCTGAGCACTCTGACCAAGATGATCTGGTGTACTCTATGAAACCATAAAAAAGAAACCTACCCTCTTATTTGAATTTCCAAAAGAAAGCATTATGTTCTCCTGGAGGAACATCACCACAATTTGGGGTGGATATAGATTTCATACTTACAATCCAGCATATTAACAAATTCCCTTAAAAAATCAAAAATCAGATAATTAAGGATAATGTTTGTCACAGCAATTATAGTAAAATAAATCAATACATCTTATGATTTTAACGTAAATGGTTGCTGCTGCTTGTGTATAAGAACGATAGGATTTTTTCTAAACAAATTGCAGAATTTAAATTCTGAGATTATTTCACTTAAAAATGGGAAACCTTTCAGAATTTCTGGAAGATGAGTTTTCACCTTGCAAATTAGACTCCATTCCGACATGAAAACCTAAATCCATCATTAGAAGCTGAATGAAACTTGATAAAATGCTGCAAATATACTCAAAATCAGTTTAGTTATATTTAATACTAAAATTATTATCCTGTATGTTTCTTTTGTGATTTTAATATTCTGATGTTTACATTTAAAAAATCCTGCTAAAACCCAAATAATAGCAGACATTTGCCCAAGCAAATCTACATACAAAATAGATTTCCTGATTACTTGTGTTATGGGACCCATGAGTGAATCAGGCTTTTACCATTAGTCTGCTCTCTCCAACTAGGCCCTTATCCTATTAAGAAATTTGAAGTTTGGGAAGGGTGGGGAGAAAAAAATCCAACTGTGTCTCTGCAGTTATTTCCTATAAAAGGTTATGTTGTTTTTTAAAATGTTCAGTAAGATTTTATCATTATTTAATTTAACATTCGTTGACCTTAATTATCCAATTTTGGTTCGGAAATGCAAGCCAACCACACTCCTTGTCTAAGGAGAGGAAAAAAATTCCTTCTCCAGCCTCCTGGATTCCCTGCAGTCCCTGGGCTTTCCGCCAGCCTCCCTGGGCGATGTGCTGTGCCACCGTGGCAGGTAGATTCTGGTGTGCACAGAGGCTGGGAAAAGTCCCTCTGACAAGCCGAAAATTGGCCCCAGAAAGCAGCTGCAAACAGGACAACGGGTCCCTGGGCAGCCCGGAGGGTCTAGCCTGTCATAGCCTGCAGGGTGCCATTCGCTGTCAAGAACACCTTTTTTGCCACCTTTGCTCTCAGAGGAGCTTGAGCCACTTCTATTTATAGCTGTGAAGGATGACTACCAGAGGTGGGTCAGACTGGCATTAGAGAATCCAGCGTATAGATGCCCTTGCCTTGCTTTGTGATGGGTTTTAGGGCTCTTTGTGAGGAATAATAATAGCGTGGGCAAAGTGAAGGCTGACCTCTTTTTGCTCATGATATCTGTCTTGAGCACATTAGGGGTGAAGCTGCCATAATCTCCATGCCCTTGATCTCATTTCTACAATCGGTAGGGCTGCATGCAAACACCGCTAAACTTTTAGGAGGGCTTTCTAAACCTTCCATTTTTTTCCTGAATGTAGTTTACATTTTGTAATTTTCTTCTCTGGGAGATGAAGTTTCTTTCCAGGAAGAATAGGTGTCTTCTCACCTGATGGTCTGGAGATGGTACTTATGCACAAAAGCAGCAAAAGCAAAATTGTTTTCAGTTATTAGATACCTGTGCAAAGATGCAAGTGATAATAATTCCTTTCCACAGTGGCCATGGTAATGAGAAAATAGAAAAGCATAGAGGGTCTCTATGCCTTATGTTGAACTTTCTAAGAATTCTCTTACAAGAATAACACACCACTGGCCTAATTACTTTTTTGACACAAGGGACAAAAAAAGAGCACATTCTCTTTAGTTCAAACAAAGAAGCTTATCTCCTTGTCATTTAAAAGAGGGACATACCAAGTCATAGTACATATGATGTTTGTAATTCATCAAGTATAGTTACTTAATCATATACAAAGAAAAGTCTTTTGATGATTAATAATCACGACTAATGGCACCCCATGTTTCCTGTGTGCCAAGGCCCTGTGCTTAGGACTCTGGTAAAGCTAGGTAGTTGATCCCAATAGGCTGGGTGGTAGATACATTAGCTCCATTTTCAGATGAAAACACTGTAGTTAAGTGACTTGGTTACTTGCATGCTTTCTATTCCATACCTTGGAAGTGATCAAGTTATGATTTGAATCCAGATCTAGTATAATCGTATGTTGGTGTGATTAATCACTGTTCTATATTGCTTGCTATTTAATGTATGTATACATTGCAAAATGATTACCACCATCAAGTTAATTAACACATCTATTTACATCCTTACATTGATACCTTTTGTGTGTGTGTGTGTATTTGTGTGTGTGTGTGTGTGTGTGTGTGTATTTGTGTGTGTGTGGTGAGAACACTTAAGATCTGCTTTCAGCAAATTTCAAGTGTACAATATGGTGTTATTAACTAGTCACCATGCTGTACCTTAGAACCTTATTTATCTTATAACTGAAAATTTGCACCCTTTGGCTTTTTTTTTGAAACACAATAAAACTTGCCTTTTATAATGAGGTTGAAGAATGTTCTGGTATTATGAATCTTTTAAGTATTTCCCCATTTATGCAATTCTGGTTTATTTATTTAAACTTATATAAATTCTGGTTTATTTATATATTTATTTATGACATACTGGGTTATTTTTTAAGACTGTCTCTGTTGCTCCAGACCTAGGCTTTCAGGTTTATGCTAAAGCTGGACATTGCCATGCTTATGTTTAGGAGTGAAATCCACTTTCCTCTCTTCAGAATGTCTTCACCCCAATACATGAGTATAAAAGCATTTTCAAGGCACTTTAGGTAATGTTTCCTGTATAGATTATAAACTGATATGATGTAGCTATATTTTTAGAAAACAACATGTTTTTAAAAAATCAATTGAAAACATTTAATTGGATAAATGGAATGAAGCAATTCAGAAGTGGGCATTGTAGCAGTATAATGACTCTTGAAGAAAAATGTTCGTCTAACATCTGCTTTTTAGGTTAAAAGGAAGACATCCAAGTTTAAATCTACCAATCACCATAAAACAGAACCCTTACTCTCAAATATCCTAAGCAATGAAAAAGATAAAGTCACATTTTTAACATAGTTTGGTAATCAGGGCAAAAAGGAAATCGTTTAAAAGATTGAAAAGAAAAATGAACTAAAGTCAAAAAGCTAGTATGTATTAAAATACAGAAAAAGCTAAAATAGAAGAAAAAAATTAAACCAAGGCCTTCATGTCACTTTTTTAAAAGACTTTATTTTTTTTAGAGCAGTTTTCGGTTTCTAACAAAATTGAGAGGATGGTAAACATGTTTCCCACATAACCCATGCCCCCACAGATGCATAGCCCTCCCCAATTATCAACATCACTCACCAAAATGGTGCATTTTTTCAAACTAAGGATAAACCTACACTGACACATGATAGTCATCCAAAATCCATAGTTTACATTATGGTTCATTCTTGGTATTGTACGTTCTATGGGTTTGGACAAATGCATAATGACATAAACCCTTCATTATAATATTATATAGGATATTTTCACTGTCACCAAACTCCTCTGTCCTCTGCCTATTCATCTCTGTGACCCCTCTTCCTGCAACCACTGATCTTTCTTTTTATTTTATTTTTGTCTCTATAGTTTTTTCTGGAATGACATATAGTTGAAACCATACAGTACATAACCTTCTTCAGATTGGCTTCTTTCACTTAGTAATATATATTTAAGTTTCCTCCATGTGTTTTCATGGCTTGTGAGTGCATTTCTTTTTAGCACTGGAAAATATTCCGTTGTGGATGTACCACACTTTATTCATTCACCCACCAAAGGAAAAGGACATCTTCGCTTGCTTCCAAGTTGTGACAGTTATGAACAGAGCTGCTATGAACATCTGTACAGGCTTTTCTATGGACATAAGTTTTCAACTCCTTTGGTTAAATACCAAGGACTGTGATTGTCTGATCATATGGTAAGACATGTCTAGTTTAGTAACATACCAGCAGACGTTTTCTAAAGTGGCATTTTGCATTTTCATCAGCAGTGAGTGAGAGTTCATGTTGCTCATCTTCACCAACATTTGGTATCAGTGTTCTGGATTTTGCCCATTCTAATAGGTATATAGTGGTATCTTACTGTTGTTTTAATTTGCATTTCCCTGATGACATATCACATGAAATATTTTTTTCATGTACCTTTTTGCAATTTGTATGTCTTGTTTGGTGGAGTGTCTGTTAAGGTCTGTGGCCAATTTTTTAATCAGATTATTTGTTTTCTTTTAAAAAATTGTTTTTAATGTTTAATTATTTTTGAGACAATGCAAGAGACAGAGTGCAAGCAGTGGAGGGGCAGACAGAGGGACACACAATCTGAAGCGGGGTCCAGGCTCCAAGCTGTCAGCCCAGAGCCTGATGCGGGGCTCGAACTCATGAACCGTGAGATCATGACCTGAGCCGAAGTCGGACGCTTAACCAACTGAGCCACTCAGGCACCCCTAGGTTATTTGGGGTTGTTGTTGAGCTTATTGTTGAGCTATAAGAGTTCTTTGTATATTCTGGGCAACTGTCCCTTATCAGATGTGTCTTTTGCTAATACTTTCTCCCGGTCTGTGGCTTGTCTTCCAACTCACTTGATCACTCTTTTTTCTTTCCAAGTTTATTGAAATGGAATTGATGTGTAACATTGTATAAATTTAAGGTGTGCATTGTGTGATTTCATACACTTCTGTCTTGCAGTATGATTACCACCAGAATGTTAACTAACAGCTTCACCATGTCACTCTCTTAGCAAATTTCCAGTATAGGTATTGTGACCTATAATCACAGTATTGTGGTTATTGTGATCTATAATCACAATGTTATACATTAGAGTTTCAGAAGTCACTCATTTCCTAGCTGGAAGTTTATACACTTTGACCAACATCTCTCCATTGTCTTCACCCATCAAGTCCTGGTACCCACCATTCTACTTTCTGTTTCTATGAATTTGACTTTTTTTTTAGATTCTGGATATAAGTAATATCAAACATTATTCATCTTTCTCTGATTTCACTTAGCACAGTGCCCTCAAGGGCCATCCATATTATCACAAATGGTAGGATTTTCTTCTTTCTCATGGCAAGGTAAGAAGATTCCTGTGTGTGTGTGTGTGTGTGTGTGTGTGTGTGTGTGTGTGTGTGTGTGCGCGCCCGCGCGCGCGCACCCGCGCGTCTACATTTACATCTTTATCCATTCATCTATAGATAGACACTTAGGTTGATTCCACATCCTGACCATTATGAATAATACTACAATAAACATGGGAGTGAAGATACCTCTTTGATATCCTGTTTTCATTTCCTTTGGTTATATACCCAGAAGTGAGATTGCTGGATCATATGGTAGCTCTATTTTTAATTTGGGGGGGAACCTCCATACTGTTTTCCATCATGACTGCACCAATTTGTATTCCCACCAAGAGTGCACAAGGATTGCTTTTCCCCCCACTTTCTTGCAGACACTTTTTATTTCTTTTTGATTATAGCCATGGTAATAGGTGTGAGATGGCATCTTATTATGGTTTTGATTAGCATTTCCCTAATAATTAGTGATGTTGAATACTTTTTCATGCATCTGTTGGCCATCTATCTGTATTTCTTCTTTGGAAAATCCCATTTAATTCCTCTGCCCATTTTTAAATCAGATTGTTGTTGTTATTGATTTGTATTTGTTTCTAATATATTTTGGATATTAGTCCCTTATCAGATATATGGTTTGCAAATGTTTTCTCTCATTCCATAGATTGTCTTTTCATTAGTTTGATTGTTTCTTATGATGTGCAGAAGATTTTTAGTTTGATGTGGTTCTTACTGTTGTCTTTGTTGTTTGTATTTTTGGCATCATATCCAAAAAATCATTGCCAAAGAACTATGCCAAAGAACTTTTTGCTATGTTTTCTTCTAGGAGTTTTATGATTTCCAGTTTCTCATTTAAGTTTGATTCATTTTGAGTAGTAAGTTAGGAGTCCAATTTCATTTTTTCTGTATATGGTTATCCAGTGTTCCCAGTATCATTTATTGAAGAGACTGTATGTTCCCACTGAATATTGTGGGGTCCCTTGTCAAATATTAGTTGTCTTTATATGTGGAGTTTATTTCTGGGCTCTCAATTCTGTTCCATTAGTCTATATGTCTACTTTTATACTAGTACCATACTGCTTTACGATAGCTTTGTAGTACAGTTTGAAATCAGGAAGGGTGATGCCTCTACCTCTGTTCTTTCTTAGGATTGCTTTAGCTATCAAGGTCTTTTGCGATTACATACAAATTTTAGGATTAGATCTAACATTTCCTTCATTAAATTTATTCCTAAATTATTTTTTATTTGTGATGCATTATTTTTATATGAGATTTTCTGTGTTGGTTAACATATGATAATGTGATCCTCAAAATCTATTAATGTAAAAAGTTAAAAGTTATAGAGTTACAAAGTTTTCTGTATAAAGTTAAAGAAAAAAGGATATTTATTGAAGTGAATGAATGCTGAAAATTTAGTACTTACAATTCTTTTTTTTAAAATTTTTTTTAATGCTTATTTATTTTTGAGACAGAGACAGAGTATGAACGGGGGAGGTTCTGAGAGAGAGGGAGACACAGAATCTGAAACAGACTCCAGGCTCTGAGTGTCAGCACAGAGCCCGACGTGGGGCTCAAACTCACGGACCGTGAGATCATGACCTGAGCCGAAGTCGGACGCTTAACCGACTGAGCCACCCAGGTGCCCCTAGTACTTAAAATTCTATTATAGAAAATAAATCCCTGAAAATAGTCTTGAAAAAAATGTCTCAGCATATATAAAGTTACTGATTGTAGCATACAGACTATTAGATTAACTGTATTACACCATGAAGCTAAATATTTACTATATATGATGTCTATTTTTTCTCTTTGTATTCTTTTTTTTTAATGTTTACTTACTTTTGAGAGAGAGAGAGAGAAAGAGAGAGAGAGAGAGCGCGCGCGCGCGCGCAGGGCAGAGGCAGGAAGAGAAGGGCACACAGAATGCAAAGCAGGTTCCAGGCACCAAGCTGTCAGCACAGAGCCCAACGCAGGGCTCAGACCCACGAACTGGGAGATACCTGAGCCTAAGGCAGACGCTTAACTAACTTAGACACCCAGGCATCCTGCCTATATACTTTGAATCCCATATTCCCACCATTTTCACCTTTAAATTCTCCTGTCATTGCACAGAGAAAATCAAAGTTAGGAGCAGAAGATCTTCAATATCCAGATATCACTTTTACTGAGATACCTGCATTTCCACCAAGTCATTGATCATTTAACAAGGTCAGGGTGGAGGAAGCATCCTTCCACTTTGCTGTCAAGATTTTGCTTTCATATTTTATCAGGAATCTTATCTCTCTCTCTATTGATGCCTCTCATATGTTTAAAGATTTTCTATCTTTAAAACAATAACAGAAACAAAGTGCTTGTGTATCCTATTTCCCATTTTAACAGCTACACCTTTCTCTCTCCTTCCACTTATAAACATGTCAAATGACAATGTAAACTTGGGTCTATTTTCCCAACCTCTTTGTACCTTTCAACCAATTATAATCCAACTTTTGTAGTTACCACTCACTTAAAGAAGACCTTTCAATGAGGGTACCATTAACATTCAAGGGGCTAACATACAAGGCACTTGATCCATTTCTTGCTTGAAATCTCGGCATCATCCAATAACTTTGGCCATTCCTTTCTTATTCAGAAACTCTTCCATGATATTTAAGACACTACAGTATCCTGGTTTTCTTCATAGGATTTGGTTGCTCAATCTGTTTCTTTTGTAGCTTCTCTTCTATTGTCAATTCTTTACATGACAAAGTGATATTTTAATTTGCTCGATCATTCTTCATTCTACTAATATTTAATAATCTACCTCATAACCAGACACATTCCCATGGCTGAGTGGTCTATAAGTACCTCAGAGAATCAGAACAATTTCTCGTTCTTTGCTCGTTCTTTCGTTCGTTCGTTCTTTCTTTCTTTCTTTCTTTCTTTCTTTCTTTCTTTCTTTCTTTCTTTCCTCCTCTCTCTGCTTCCTCTCTCTCTCTCCTTCGTTCTTTCTTTCTTTCTCTGCCATGTCTTACCTAGAGCATCTGACTCAAAATCTGGCATTCAAAGTAATTTAAGTGCATCACTGTGCTATATTTTTCCTGTAATATAACAGACAATTTTACAGCTTTTATATGCACATTAATAGTGACTAGGTGGCAGAAGGTTGAAAAAATAACAGACCAAAAATGGAAAAACTAAAATTATGTCCTTGTGCTTCTAAGGACATGGTGATTTTTTTTCTTTTTCCCTATTTTTGTGGCAAGCATTTACATTGTTAAAGGATGATAAAATGCCATTTTATAAGATTGCATTTTCTCTGAGAGGATTGGCATGCAAAGCTATTAGCTATTTTATTGTACTAGACTTGAAAACAATAAAAAACACACTTTTAGAATAAAATAGCAAGGAAATTGTTACTTATTTTTCAAACATTGAATTGAGTGATTTAAAATTAAATTTATTTTGTGCTAAGGAAAAATGTCTAAGTCTAATTATTAACCATCTCTCCACCCTACCAATGAGCAGAAGTACACTCTGTGTCCTGAGATATTTGGTCTTAAAAAGAGATGGTTGCATAAAACATTCCATAAAGAACTGGGCATGTCTTTCAAAGGCTCCAGTGTAACAAAACCTATAATAAATCCCATTCGATTTAGCTTTTTGGGGATAACTTAATATACTTAACAAGTTCAAAAATATGTGCTATGCAATATTTATAAGGTTTTTAATAAAAAAGAACACTAATATGGAGTGGGAAAAAATGTAGGGATATTTCGTTTGAGAGATGAACTATTTCTGAGGCAGGGAATTATAATTTTTAAAATATTAACCTATGAATGGGTCTAAGAATCCAGCCAATGTCCTAGTTATGGTGAGGTACTAAAGGTGAGACTTTTTCCTTTCTATTACCTATGTGATAAAAGGCACATATTTGCAGAAAGTTAGAATCTGGTTATTTTGAACATCTAAACAAATCAATTTAATAGTTAAATGTATTGCCTAATTTCTACAAGGAGAAATACTCATTATTAAATTATAACCTACTTTCTATGAAAAGTTCTTCCCCAACATATTTTAAAGGGATTAGCCTGATATAAGGTGTCCTCTTCCTTCCAGTAACAGCATTCCTGAAAATGTATTTGATAGTTGAATATCTGAAAGAAAAACAGTAGAATCTCACAAATAAGATTCAATTCCCAGAAAGTTAAAAAGATAAAAATCTGTAATTATTATATAAATACTGAATTTTTATGCTGTATGGTTTGTAACATTTTTAAAAATTGAAAACCAGATTAAGCCCTAAATATAGAGAAATTTATGTCTAATGGAATAGTTTACCTAATCTACTTCTCTAAATGCATGAATGTGCAATATTTTTCCTATACTTACTAGATAATTTCACAGCTTACTTGAATGACATTTAGGAAAACTCAAATAACTTATCTGATATTGAGAAGTATTTGATGATTTTGCAAGGGAAGAGTAAGAGATTCTGCTGCTTATTTGATGGCTGCAGTGTAATGATTTATAAGAAATATGTATATATATGTATGTGCATGTATATGTATGTATGTATGTATATATGTATATATATGTATATATGTATATATACACATGTATATATATATACATATATACATATGTATATTGTATATGTATATGTATATACATATATATATACATATGTATATATGTATATGTATATACATATATATATGTGTATATATATATATATATACACATGTATATATATATATATACATGTGTATATATATATACAGTCTTCATCCATAGTTCCTGAAAAATGTTTCAGAACCATAAAGGTGACATGGGTGTTTTGTAACTAAGGAAGGTAACTTTCAGACCCCACCCAAGGATTGGGGGCTGATTGCCTGGAGGACCAACCTTGTGATTAGTGGGTTAGAACTTTCAGTCCCACCTGCTATATCTAGGGAGAGGAAAGGGGCTGGAGTTTGAATCCTCCAAGAGGCAATAACTAACTTAGTCAATCATGACTATGCAGTAAAGTCTCCCTAAGAACCCAAAAGGGGGGCACCTGAGTGGCTCAGTTGGTTAAGCCTCTGACTCTTCATTTGGGCTCAGGTCATCATATCACAGTTGTGTCCGGTTCTGAGCCCCTGGGTGTGGAGCCTGCTTAAGATGCTTTTCTCTTTCTCTCTTCTCTGCCCCTCCCCCACTTGTGCGTGCAGCTCTCTCTCCCCCTCCCTCTCTCTCTTCCTGTCCTAAAAAAAAAAAAAAAAAAACCAAAACCTAAAAGGACTGGATTCAAGGAGCAGAGGTGCAGGGAGGTGCAGGAGGACTGGGTAGGGGGATGTAGGAAGGTGCAGGGGGAGGTGCAGGGGAGTAGGAAGCACCCTCTTTCCCCATACGTTGCCTGTGTATCTCTTTGTTTGTCTGTTGATTCATATCCTTTAATAAACAGCTAAAACATGTTTCCTTGAGTTCTGTGAGCCACTCTAGCAAATTAAAAAAAAAAAACCTAAGGAGGATGTCCTGGGAACCTCTGATGTATGTAGCCAGTGGGTCAGAAACATTGGTAATAGTCTGAGGCTTGGGTCTGGCATCTGAAGTGGGGGTGGGGGCAGTCTTGTAGGACTGATCCCTTAACCTGTGGAACCTGGTGTTATCTCCTGGTAGATAGTGTCAGAAGTGGACTGAATTCTTGGGACACCACTACGGTATCTGAGAATTGCCTGGTGCTGTGTGTGGAGGGAGGGGTGGGGGGGAGAACCCTCTCTCTCACACTGAAAATGGGTCTGGGACCCCAAAAAGTGTTGGTATGGGGGGAATGGTTCATCAACTTCCTTGAGGAATGTGTCAAAATAAAAGTGAACTCCAAATTTTCTTTTCTTGGTATAAGAGCCTATAAAACTGTATAGCTATAGCTCTGTCGGACTTTAAAGCTCTCTCTGAATCCAAATTATGGGTGAGCTTTTGAACCTTTATTTTTTAAGCTTATAATTTAAAATGCTTATTTATTTTCTCTATCACTAAATGGAGGCTTTCAGACAAAATCTTCAGTGATAGCAGTCTGGTAGTTCTTTTTCATGATTTTGGATTGTGCTATTTTCCCCTCACAATTGAAAACAGAGCCAATCAGCATAGGATTCATCACTTTTGACATGACTAATCATTTTCATTTTGTCTCAATTGTATTATCTCTAAAACAATGCCTTCATTTTCTATTTTCTGGTCATTTTTTATAAAATAAAGGCAGAGTGCAATAAAACATTATTATGATTGCTCAAACAATCCTTGTTGTACAGACAAAAATGTATTTTATGTGAGGGCACAGCCATGAAAGCAGACAGACAGGTAGTCCCACTGTTCAATAGCTTGAAATACTTGTTCATCAGCTGAAGTTATAAAGGTCATAATTTAGCAAAGGAGAGAAAACTTAAGAGTATGAGTAAATAAGGTGTAAAACATTGTGTGGCATATATGTTGGCTATATGAAAGATCCATTTTAGGGTATAAAGTATATCCTAAGTGCAAGTTGGTTTCTCTTGTGGAAAATTCCATGGTTAGGGCCTCTGTATTCCTATTTGTACATACAACTGCCTGTGTTCTATCACTTTGAATAGGTTGGCGCTCAGAAACTGTTTCTTTAATGTATGATTAAATGAATTGATACTTTGCTAAAATGTCAGATTATTTAGAAACTCAATAACTGAGGAAGATAGCCACATTTAATTTAGCACATGCAGAGGGGAGTATTAACTGTGAGCATGTATGGACAGAGGATGGAGAGTAATTGAGCTTCTTTCAGGAGAGACTGTGATGCGCTGTAACGATGTACATCTGTGTTCTGCTGATGACATTTCAAGCATTGGGAATATCAGCCAATTACTTAAGCTCAATATTTTCCAATTCATACAACTGAGCCTTAGTTTTCTCATCCATGACATGGGAATAATTATATGTTTCTCATCAGGTTTTGTGTATAAAACTCTTGACTCAATGCTTCACATTTGATAGATGTTCAACAACTGTAGCGTTCTCTTTTCTTTATATGAGAAATTGTACTTGTCCTTTGCCTATGACATCTCAGACCTTTTGCTCCGAAGTTGTACTGTGAGTCCAGAATTTAACATTAACTCAGTTGCCTTATTCCTTTTTGAAATATGACCAATGATAATGTCTTGCTTACCAATGTTCCCACTTGATAGAAGCAATCCAGGCCACCAATAATCTCCATTGTGGCTTATTGCTTCGTGGCTCACATGTAACTGTGATTGATTAGTGTTTCAGCAAGTGTAAGATTTGGCTACCCTGTTCCGGCTAGAAATGCACTAGTAGCCCTTTTCAGAGTGAACACTAACCTTGATTCAAAATGCAATTCAAATTATCATTATGGGTTTTGAAATCCCTATGGTTATGGGCTAGACTTACCTCACTATGATTCTTTTTCTTTTTTATTATTAACTTAACAGCTAAAGTTAACAATAGTAGTTTGGTTAAAAATTTCCAGGTATATTGATGGAAAATTCTGTATCTATGGAAGTCTCTAGATATTCTGAATGCTTTAGTTCATGACATTAAGTTCACAGTACAAGGTGCATTACTTCATAATAGATGATAGACTCTAGGGTGATAATTATGAGCAATCAATTATTTATAGCTTGTCTACATGGCACCGAAAATGCATGTAACTTTGCTGCCTGCGGTGGTAACTTTTATTTGTTTTGTTTTGTTTTTTGTTTCTTAAGTTTGTGTTTGTTTTGAGACTAATTAGTGGCATGTTTTGATTTACTCATACTTGAGAATTTTATTTTATTAGGACCTGAAGCCAGCAAGTATGATTTTCATCTAGTAAATATAACATCCTAAATTGTTGTGCAGAAATTACTGAAGCAATATTATGAAAATGTAAAATTATATGTTGATCTCTTGCACTAAGAGGGACAGTTAAATAGGGTTAGGCTGCTTAAGAGTCACAGGATCCAAAATAACAATGCACACAAATCTACAGTTTATTGCAGGAAAAATGATGAAATATAGGAACAGCATTTAATGAAGGAAAAGCGTCACATCCAAGGGCTGTATCACAGCAAGGGTTTAGGAAAAAACAGGTGCCAGCTCTAACTGTCCTCTTTAAGAAAGACCACAATGAATACAGTTTCCCTCCCAGATCAGAAACCATGGACACGTGCACAAGATTTCTTAGAACCAAGAACCCCAAATGGAATCTCAGCCCAGTTAGCTCTGTTGCTCATGTGGACAGATTTATGTGACATAACCAGCCCCAACAGCAGACCCTGTAAGAGTTTCCTGGAGACCAAATGCAAATCATCCATCTCACTGTTACCAATAAACAATACTGACAAGCTATTACAAACCTCCTCCAAACTCTTTGGACCTGTGGTTATAAAGCAACATTATTAATCAGTACATTTCATGCCTTAACCCAATGTCATTGCTGTGCAGCTACACTTATTTTAGTAACACAGCTCAGGCCAATTACAGGTCTGCTGAAATTAGCCCTCACAGCATACCTTTTCTGAAATAAGTTTAAGAAAATTTAATTTTGAGTAATGATGTCAAATTAGACATGTGCATTTTATTTCACTTTTTTCTGAAATTCTGTTAAAATGATAATAAGGGTAACTTTTTTTAAAGATATGAACCCACAAGGACAGAAAACAGAAGAGGACACAACAGCAACATAATCTTGGAAACCAAAATATAGATGGACAGGTGATAGCTAACCTAGCAGTATTAAAAAAGTTAAATCCCAGGGTAATCGTACAGAAGTCCAGGAGACTACATAACTCACTTCCTAGATCTCCACAAAGCTTCAGTTGGTGCTGAGAGGTACACTTGGAAGCAGGGCTAGGGGTGCCTAGTTGGCTTAGTCAGTTGAGCATCGGACTCTTGATTTCGGCTCAGGTCATGATCCCAGGGTCATGATCCTGGGACTGAGCACCGCATCTGGCTCTGTGCTGAGTGTGAAGCCCGTTTAAGATTCTCTTTCTTTTTCCCTCTGCCCCTCTCCCCAACTCGTGTTCTCTCTCTAAAATAAATAAAATGGGAAAAAAATTTAAAAAAAAGCAGGGCTAAAACCAAGGGAACTGGTCAAAAGTCTGTTTAAGAATAAGTCCTCAGATCTCTAACTGCTTTCTGCCTGCCAAAGTACTACACAGATACAGAATTTTGCAATCTGAAGGTTAATGTTAGATTGACCTAATGTGCCTTCCTCAAGCTCAGATAGCTAGTTAGTGGCTGACACTTTACTAAAACTGGGTTATGAATTTCTTTCTGTCTACATAGAAACGATCTCATAACCCAAAATGATTCTTCAAAGGAATGCTTTGGATCTATGGGTGTATTCTATTGGTATCAGTATATGCAACCCAGGATTCAGAACTGGACAATGTCATGAGAAATAATTGGTTGGTGGTTTGTAGAAGGCACTAGGTTGAGATTTAGATAGTTCAAAGATAAATGATTTACATGATTACCAATATTTCAGAGAACTTAACTAGGTTAGCCCAAACTCTGGTGAAGTTACTGAGAATGCAAGGATAAGGACATATTTAAAAGACTTAAAAGCAACTTCTCTTCTCTGGGTTGTGTTTGGTGGCACTGAGGAATCTTGCTATTTAGATTTAAGGTTTTTTTTTTTTTTATCTTTGTAATGTGAGAGAATTGCACTTTTGTCTCATTTTCTTACTAAAACTTTTATTCAGGTGCTGATTTTTATTTTATTACTAATGTCAATTAGTATCAATTATTATATTATAATTGGATACAGTTTAGCATATGACCCTATTTATATTGGATAATAAACATAATACAGTGAAATTCAACAAGTATTTTACCTACTTACTATGATTAGTCTACTAGTGATCCTCAAAAATGACTTACACACTATGCACAAAAGAACTTAATGTAGTATGGATCATTGGACATTTGACTGCCTTTAAGATTAGTATGGATGGACAGCTAACCATCTGGTATCTTCTCCTAATCTTCCTCAAAGAGAAATAATAAGTTGGAAAGTAAAGGGACTCTATTCACTTTTAAATAGTCCCTGCAAGGTGATTTAACCATGCTTTGTAATTCATTATGTTAAAGACAGTTGATGAAGCATGAAGCAGTCATTTCCGAAGTTAGTTTTAAAAGAGGTCATGAGCTGATTCATTTAGGTTTGTAATTCCCTCTGAAACCAGCTTTGAACCAAAGATGTTTGGGACTGTATATATGCTATGTGTAATAACATTGAAACATATTCTGTACTGTTACTAGGATATTTTTTGAAGGAAGAGGAAGGTGAAATCGGCAATAAAAAGAAGTTTGCAATCCTTAAGTGAAAGATGATAGTATAATTTCTCTTCCTTCAGGAAAAGGATAGTATTTTAGGATGTTATTATTCATGAGGAGTTTTAAGTTTTATTTACAAAAGTAGATGAAATATGGCGAATAAGGTGAATATAGAGATATTTTAACAATTGGGAATACTTTAGCATAACCAAAGGTTTATTTGCACAGATTAATCCTGGGATCATCTCTTAAGAAGTATGTTACAGATATGGGATTGCTTTTCTTTGTGGCAAAAGTTTTCTTAGGTCTGTTTTCTCATAAGTTCCAGGTGATTGTATTCTGTAATTTTCTTTATTTTTTAAGTATTTGTCCATTCATGTTCTTAACTTTATTTCTCAGATTTGCTGCTGAAGCTCTGCTACTATTGTTTTTTTGCTGGGACATTCAGGCTTTCTTCCTCTTTTGTATTTCAACTTTAGGTATAACTTTTGGCTTTGTGTACATGGCTGGGCTTCTAGGTGAAGATCCATTCTCTTTAAAAGTCTAAATTACTTCTCTTTAGGTTTTGGTCCTTGGTTTGTTTTCTCTAAAACCTTCTCAAAAGAAAAAGAAAAAGAAAAAAATATAGCAGCACAACTTATTGTATTCTAAAAAAGTGAATTGACTTACTTGTCTTTCTAAGGACCACAGGTATTTTTGGGGTCATCCATTCATTTAATGTAGAAGTCTTATTTGTATAAAGATAATTACTTTTACTATACTATCTGCCTTCTCCAGCTCAACATCTTAGAAATAACTACTGAGAGACATTATCTACTTAGGCTATAGTTACTTAACAATTTTAATAGGTAGGCATAATGGGAAACATAGAATTCCAGTATATCTTCAAGAACCATAGGGTTATAGTGCTGCATTTATTTTTAGAGATCATCTAATAATTTAACACCTTCATTTCAGAGATGAGAAATTAAGGACCTATGGAAATTTGGGATTTTAGCCAAATGGTAATAAATTCTAACTTACTTGTTAATTTACTGGTGACTACATTGTTGGGAGACAATTTAAAGCTTTTCTTAAAACAAACAACAAACCTAAACATTTTGTATATGTTATTGCTTGCTTTTGCCTTGCCTCAATTATATTCACTAGACAGTGGACTGTTTGCTAATATTGTGTTGGTGGGAACCCCAGAAAAAAACCTGATAAAGTTTACTCTATTTCCATGAATTTATGCCTACAGTCGCTCACAGATTGAAGTCAGTTTTTACACATCAACCAGGATCCTACTGTTTCAAGCCATCAAAGATCACTGTTACAGTAAACATCATGAAGTGGAGTCCTTAAAAATCATATATATTTTCCCCCACTTTCAAAGGGTGGGCATTGTGATTCATGCTTCGTGAGTCATTTAGGGTTTACCCAGAAAGAAAAGAAAAGTGCCTTTCAGAAGGCACTCGCTTTAATGGTCATCAACAAAGGTGCTGATCTGACTAGATAATTAGTTGGCATTCAAATTAATCTCTGAAAGGTGTTGCTGCTGGTGTACCATGAGCACAGCGTTAGGTCCTCTGGGGCATTCTTACATAAAAGTGGGTTGGATTAGTCTAGCAAGGCAGGCGATGATTTTTCTGCATTTCATGCTTTTCTAGGTGTTTGGCACTGTATTTGTTCTAGTTCTTTTTACAGGTGTAGAAGTTAGATGTCTTTGTTTCCTAGGTCCACTCTTTATCTCCTTTAAAATATACATACCTGTTAGTAATTCTTGTTTTTTTAAGCTCTTTACCAGTGTACCGTAAAGTCTCTAAACTTGTAGATACAGGTAATGTAGTAATTTTAGTTTTTCCTTAAATCAATAAGTATCCTACAATAATTTGAAAAGTTCTAAATCTTTTCCCTCAAGGGTCCATATCTTGAAATTTGTGCTGAATTTGGCCCAGGTGATTGTAACTCACCTTATAGCCATGATTGAGCATAGAATCTACCTGGAAATCTCTTCCTCATCCGATAGGGCTAGGTGGGAACTACAGAACTTCCATAATTCTTCTCTAGCTTTTCAAGGTTTACCTCTCTCCTTGCTTCCCTGCCCCTTTTCCGTGGTAGGATAAGGAAGTAGAGGAGCTAGGGCTGGTTAAAGCAGGATCAAAATGTTGAAGTGTTACATGAGGGCAAGTTCAAAACTATAGTTAGAGGTGAATTTTTCCTTTAATTTTCACTGAAAAATATACTCCACTACAAGACAGTCAAAGGATGTCACTTTTGTGGCTTTCTATAATACAGGTGCTTGTCAGAGAATATAGGTAATATGCTGTGAGGTTTGGAGTATATAAAATTATTTCTGGAGAGTAACCATCTGTCATCCATTTCTTTATTATACCCCTCAAGCACACACACACACACTCACACCCTATACATATGCACACATGCATACACGCACACACACCACAACAAAACTTTTCCCAAAATACATTTGCTTTGTGTAGAAGTATCTGACCAGCTGGATTTCCTGTATAATTTATTTTCTAGCAATAACTTTAGTATTTGGGGTATATAATTAATTCTTTCAGGCTACTGAAAAAGACTTGAGTATTCATTTGCTGACTGCCATCCTAACAATTTAAAAAACAACAGAGAATCCACCTCCTTTAGTTTCAAACGCTGTCTCTTTGAGTCCTTTATTTCTAGAGACAATTTGTTGGTGCACAGTTGCTGCATGGGATATCTGTATTTAAATTCTGAACTTTAGGTACTTACAGCCTTATAACTAAATATGCCTTTCTATTTAATGGCTTTTTAGCACTTACTATGTAAAAAGCATGAAAAGTAGTCTGTTTAGGAAGCAATATTTCATATGCATTTATTTTCTCAAGTTACTACTAATAAAGAATAATCAATGTTATTACCCTAATTGGGCCAATTCTCTGGGTTCCCAGAAACCAATTAGAGGAGGCTTCTCAAGTGCATACTACCCTCCTTTTACTCTGAAATCTAAGCAGACAGTGGGTCTAGCAACTCTTGTTGCATTTTCCTGTGTGAATAAGAGAAACTCTGAAAATGATAGACATGTGATAAAATTGCATATTTTCAAGATATTTTTGAAGGAAGTGACTTATTTTTTCATTTTAGGAAAAACTAATAAGGCCTACGTGGTTATACAGAGCAGATAGAATCTATCATTTCTTAGATCACAGGTGAAAGTATATAGTAATCATCAAAAGGGTAAGCTAGAGTAAATAGGCATTTTGTCATCTTAGTTTTTAGTCTTGACACACAGAGCTAGCCAGATACTAGATAGACTATCAAAGTTCATGGAGGAAATGCATCAATGTGCAAAATTAAGTCATTCTACTCTCACGTGGCTCTATTGCATTGTAGCCAATTCCATTTCTCTAAGTGGGATGTTTTCTAAAGAGAATGTAAATAAATTAGAGTATACATACTGCATTTATAAGCATAAATATTTAGTAATGTAAAGATAACAATATGTTTCCTTTCACCTCTTTTTTTCAACATGATATTGGAAGTTCTAGCTAATGCAATAAGACAAGAAAAGGAAACAAGTGTACAGATGGGAAGGAAGATATAAAATTGTACTTGTGGATAACATAATTATGTAAAAAAATCTGAATAATTGGCAACAAAATTTCCTGGAACTAGTAAATGATTATAGGAAGGTTGCATAATACAAGATTAACATACAAAAGTCAGTTGCTTTCCTATATACCAGCAATGAGCAAGTGAAATTTGAAATTAAAAACACAGTATCATTTACATTAGCATCCCCAAAATGAAATTCTTAGGCATATCTCTAACAAAATATGTGAGGAATAGTTTCATAGATGAGGAAACTTCCAAAATGCTGATGAATGAAATTGAAGAAGAACTAAATAAATGGAGAGATAATCCATCCATGTCCATAGATAGAAAGATTCAATATTGCAAAGATTTAGCTCTGTCAAACTTGATCTATATATTCAGTGCATTTGCAATCAGAATACCAGCAAGATATTTTGTGGATATCAACAGCTGATTCTGAAATTTATATGGAGAGGAAAAATACCTAGAATAGTCAATATAATATTGAAGAAGAATAAAGTTAGAAGACTGACACTACCTGACTTGGAGACTTACTACAAAGCTACAGAAATCAAGACAGTGTGATTTTAGCAAAAGTAGACAAATAGGTCAATGAAAGAAATTAGCCCTAAAATAAAGCCCACATAAATATAGTCAACTGATCTTTGACAACAAAAAGCGAAGGCAACACAATGGAGCAAACATAATCTTTTCAACAAATGATGCTGGAACAACTAGACATCCATAGACAAAAAAATTATTCTAGACACAGATCTTATATCTGATAGAGCACAAAGGATTTTTAGAGCAGTGAGCATATTCTGTAAATACAATAATGATTGATAAATGTTATACACTTGTGCAAACCCATAGAATGTATAACACCAAGAATGAACTATAATGTAAACTATGGATTTTGGATGATTATGGTATGTCAGTATGGGCTTATGAACTGTAACAAATGTACTACTCTGGTAGGGGATGTTGATAGTGTTCATTACTTGTGAGGGAAGCTATGCATGTGTGGGGGCAGTGAGTATATGAGAAATCTCTGTACTTTTCCCTCAATTTTGCTGGGTACCTAAAACTGCTCTAAATAATTAACACTTTAATTTAAAAAATCAATTATCTTAAAATTTATCTATGAATTCAGTAACATAGAATTAAAATTATAATAGGTTTGCATAAATGTTTATACATATAGCAGAAACTGTGCACTCTACATTTCCTGGCTTTCCATACAGTTACTTTAGCCAGGTGATTAGGACTAGCCAATGGAACATGAGAGAAAATTATATGCATCTAGGTGGCCTTGAAGCCCCTGAGATGGCCATAGATGAAGTAGCCTAGATCCCTGATTCGTCACTTGGAGGAAATCCACTTTTTTTTAAGCCACTAAACTTTTGCTTATGGAGCAGAGCCTTACCTACCTAGATTAAGAAAACTAATACTAAAAATTTATACAAAGAAGCAAAATGCCAACAATGGGCAACTAATGTTTTAGGCAGCTAATTTTGAAAACAAATATACTGTGGGAGACCAAATATGAATGGAATTGAATAGATATGCACAAAATAACACATGCATACCTAAAAACTTAGTAGCTGATCAAGGTAGCATTGCGAATCAGTGAAGGAATGCTGATTGCATTGACTCCATGTATGGAAAAGTAAAATTGGATAGTTACTCCATACCTGTTTCAGATATAGATGGATTAAAACCCAAAATGTGTAAAGTAAGCATTTAAGTGAATACATTTAAGTTTTAAATGTCTGTACTTTAAAAGACCCAATAAGCAAAGTGTAAGAGCCACCCCCCGCCCCCATCCCAATAGACTGAGAAAAGATTTTGCAGTACATATAATCAAGAAAGCACTGGGATGCCTGGGTGGCTCGATCAGTGAGCATCCAATTTAGGCTCAGGTCATGAACTTGGGGTTTGTGAGTTTAGAGCCCTGCATCGGACTCCCTGCTTTCAACACAGAGCCTGCTTTGGATCCTCGGTCCCCCTCTCTCTCTCTGACCCTCCCCCAACTTGTGCTCTCTCGCTCTCTCTCAGAAGTAAATAACCGTTTTTAAAAAAGCATTAATATTGAGCATATATAAAAATTCTTTCAATAAATAAGAAAATATAAATGTAGAAAGTAGCAAAACGAGATACCTGTTCATGCCATCAAATAGGCAAAACTATAAAGACTAATCTATGTTTAAGTGAGGATGCAGAGGAACAAAAACTCCTATAAAATGTGGATGGCATTTAAATTAATAGTGTCATCTTAGAGAGCAGTTTGTCCAGTTTGAAGATGTACATTTGACCCAGAAAATATCCTTTTAGGTATCAACTCCAGAGAAATTCTCACATATGTGAGAGGATAAACTGCATAAAGATATTCATATCTGTATTGACTGCAGTGGCAAAAGAACAAAAAATTTCAAATGCTTAGTGAAAGTGTATAGCAGAAACTACATGTATGAACACAATTAAATTTCAAAATAAGAATGTTGAATTTTTTTAATGCTTATTTATTTTGAGAGAGAGAGAGTAAGAGCAGGGAGGGGCTAAAAGAGAGGGAGACAGAATCCTAGGCAGGCTCCTTGCTGTCGGTGCAGAACCTGACACAGGGCTTGAACCCGTGAACTGTGAGATCACAACCTCAGCAAGATCAAGAGTCGGATGCTTAACCGACTGAGCCACCCAAGCACTCCAAGAATATTGAATTTTTAAAAAGCAAGTTGCACAAGGTAAATCAATGTATGCTACCAACTATATAAAATGTAGGAAGAAACAAAAATACTAATTATGAATTTGTATCTGTGTGGGGGTTTGGGGGCATGTGGATGTGGTTGTGTGTGGGTGTAAACAAAAGTCACAAAGATGTGTATAAGACTGATAAATATTAGGGGCACCTGGGTGGCTTAGTTAAGTGTCCGACGTCAGCTCAGGTCATGATCTCACAGTTCATGAGTTAGAGCTCTGCAGTGGGTTCCATGGTGAGGGTGTGGAGCCTGCGTGGGATTCTCTCTCTGTCTCCCTCTCCCTGCCCCTCCTCCATTCATTCTTCTCTCAAAATAAATAAATAAACTTTAAAAAAGAATGATAAATATTAAATTCATGTTAATGAATGATTTTGGGGAAGAATTATATACATGAACCTTCTGTTGTACTTGCAATAATTTATTAAGTTGGGAAGAGGGTTGAATTGAAAACATTTACATCTTTAAAAAAGTTTTTTTTAATTATTTTACAATTTATTTTTTTTTCTGAGAGAGACAGAGACAGAGTGTGAGCTGGGAGGGTCCGAGAGAGGAGACACAGAATCTGAAGCAGGCTTCAGGCTCTGAGCTGTCGGCACAGGGCCCAACGTGGGACTCAAACTCACAAAAGGCAAGGTCATGACCTGAGCCGAAGTTGGATGCTTAACCAACTGAGCCACCCAAGCACCCCAACAAACATTTACATCTTAAACTGTGTGGAGGGTAAACTGGTGTTTGATACATTATTCCTTGAGTGTTGCTAGTCTTAAAATACTCTATAAGTAAATGAGGGTTTCAATTCCATAATGGAAATTCAAAACAACAGGATATTTCCTGGAAGGATAAAATAGTTTATAGTAGGCCAAAATTCTCACCAAAACAAACAGAAAAGCCAATTAATTACAAAAAGTATGTATTTAAAGACATTAGAGAGCAATGGAAACAATGAGAACTAAAAGGAGTAAAATTGAAGACAGGGAGAACATTTCAAAAGTGAGGTGTGGACCTCTGCAATAGTCCCTAGGGGTATTCCTGGATCTACACAGAGGCTACAGATAGCAAATACGGGTGAGGTTCAGACAGAAGGTCACTGCTAGAAATGAAGAATGTAGCAGAACTTTTTACAACCTCATTCGGCTGGAATAGCAAAACTGGAACTTGAGAAACGCATGTAAAGTTTCCAGCTCTGACATTTACCGAATTCTGAAGCTGCACAAACTTTGAGCAAAAACTTTTTAAAACCATCATGAGTTCCTTGTATTTGTGTGTATTTGGGAAATAAAGGGTGGAGGCAAGGAGATGTGCATGAGAACACCAGGTGAAAGTTGAAAGCACTTGAGGGAGTGGCACGTTGGCTTTGCTGATCTCAGCCTCTTTAATCTGAGGGTTATCGTCAAGGGGAAACCACTGCTGTGGAATAGAAACACACACACACACACACACACACACACACACACACACACACAGACACACACAGACACACTGCTTTTGACAATGGAGCAGGAACTTAAGGAACCTCAAAACAACATGCAGTCTCCCTCAAGATATTTGTCAAAATCTGAAGCTGTGCAAGGCAGGAGTTAAACAGCTAAGTCATAAAAGTCTTACAAAAAGATGAGATTTTTTGCAGTTTTTTTTAATGCTGAAGAGACCAAGATTCACAAAGATTTCCAAGCAGTCTTGAAAGACTATCCTGTAAGAACAAAGGAAACCAGAGGTAACCTGGATCTTACCAAAGTAACCACTCCCCTTCACATCACTCTCTCCAGGACTGGATTAAGGTTGTCATTTCACTGTATTCCCAGCAGAAGAAAGAATAAAACTTGTTTAGTTGAAGATATCATTATCTGGTGCCTCTACCTTTTTTTTTTTTTTCAGTACACTGTGTGTGGCATTCAAACAAAAGTTACTGGACATGGAAATCAAAAATAGCACCGTGATATTGACCATGAAAAGAAACAGACAATAGACAGAATAGCACACAAAAAAAATAGAGTGATAAATTTTTTGAAAACATCTGAAAGATACTGCTTTAAGCAATAAAGAGTTGTAAGGTTTTGGTGACTCAGTCGGTTAAGTCTTGGTTTCAGCTCTGGTCATGCTCTCATGATTTATGAGATTGAGCCCCATATCAGGCTCTGTGCTGACAGTATGGGGCTTGTTTGGGATTCTCTCTGCCCCTTTTTCTGTACCCCTGCCCAGCTCGTGCTCTCTTTCTCTCTCTCTGTCCTTCTGTCTCTCAAAAATAAATAAGTTAACTTACACAAAATAATTATAAGGTTTAAAAAAAATCTAAGTCTCCAAGAGAATTAATGTGAATGATATAAAAGATGTTAACAAAAAAAGATATATCATGAAAATGTCTAAGAAGAGATAAAGGTCTTGGAGTCAATATTTCCTAATAGGAGTTAAGTTTATCAGTAGGGAAAAAGCTTCTAAAATACTGCTGGAATTCAGTCATGTCACGTCACATTCTCTGGCTATTTAGTTCTTTTTTGGTTTGTTTTCTTCACACTGTAATCCCCTTTTTCAGTTTCCTATTTCTTTAACTGTAATTCCAGTTCCAGCTGTAGATAGCCTGATAAAGGGTTTGAATGATCATGAGACACCATTTTCTGTGTCCATTGTCATAGTACTTAGCACCTGCTTTCACTGCTTTCTTTTTCATTATCTTGAAAATTATGCTTCTGGGTTCTTAGAATTTTCTCAGAGAAGAATAACAAAAGCAAATAAACTTACGATGGTCCAAAATATGTCCTCCCTTCAGGAGGGCATGTGGGATTTATTCATTGTTTCTTTTTTTTTTTTAAGTTTATTCATTTATTTTAAGAGAGAGAGAGAGAAAGAGTGCACAAGCAAGGGAGAGAAAGAGGGAGAGAGAGAATCCCAACCAGCTCCATGCTGTCAGTGCAGAGCCTGATGCAGGGCTTGGACCCACAAACCAAGAGATCATGACCTGAGCCAAAATCAAAAGTCAGATGCTTAACTGACTGAGGCACCCAGGCACCCCAGCTATACATTTTTTTTAGATCTTTTTAAAAAATGTTTGCATCATAACATTTTTAAGTGTGAAGGAGGTTGAGTGAAAAATGAAATCAGTACCCAGGAAAGGAGTAAAAGACAAACTTGCTTTATATCCATGTTTTTGGAAACATGTAAAGTATGATTTCCGGTGTTGAAACCTAGTTTAGGGGGATTTTTTATTCTAAAGCAGTTAAGTGATACAATCAATGGTAAATAAACGTAATTCATCAGTTTGAATTTTTTTTTTCTTTTGAATTTGGCAATTTGAAACACTGAGGGAATGTCTACAGCTCCAAACATTAGAAAAATAGTCCACAGTGCCTGAAATAAACATTAACTCATTTTAAGTGGTCTAGGACTCGCAGGATAGCTCAATGATATTCAAAGGAACCAGGCTCCTTCTGTCTCCTGAGCAGTCATTTATTTTTCCCTTCTACTACTTAGCATGGTGTTCTGCTCTTCGTCAATGTATGTTAATGGTTTATATACCCTATGAAAGTTTGTCAGTTATCACATTAACCAAGAACCCTAATTTTGGTTTAATTCCAATATGCTCTATTAGTGATGAAAGGAGAGAGAGAGAAAAAGTTTGGTATTATGAGTATGTATGGTCACCATTATGATTGCAAGATAACTTCTCTGTCTTTGGGTTTCAGTTCTCTTTCACAGGTTGGATTAGAAAGGGGAAGATGCAAGAAGCTAAATAGGAAAGTATAAAAGAGGATAGACTTTAAGAAGCAATTGCCCAAGCCCTCCCCTCACACATACCCCATAAGTTTTAGTGACATAGCCCTGCCAGAACTGGATCACATTTCTAAATCTTGCCTCTATAGTAGAGGAAGACGAGGGAGAAGATTTGTTGGCTTTGAGTGGTCAGTTTCTAATGTCTGCCACAATTATTTTCATCTCTTTCTTAATTGTAAAAAATCATTAGAAAAATAATATGTAAATTACAATTGATGAATATGATGAATAAATAAATAAGAATGTCACAGGTAGAAAATATGATGATGTAATTGAAATAAATAATAAGGATTTAACCTATAAAAATCAGATGAGCTCTTGAGCCACAGCTTGCTCCTAGATGTCAAAAAGAACCTTGTCTGGTAACAATTTTGCAATTTAAAATGTATCAGATCAACATGCTGTACAGGGTTGCCTGTTTAAATTTATACAATGTTAGGTGTCAATTATAGCTCAAGAAAGCTGAACAAAAAAAAAGAAACCTGTCCACTTCCCCAAAAAACTCATCTTCACTTCCAAAAGTGAAGAGAAGGGACAAGAAAAGTGGCATAATTGAGGAACTGTTTTGTATCATTTAAATTCATTTCACATCTTATTGCACTAGTATTTTATTTTGATCATGTGCTTGTAATCAACGTGTTTTTTTCTTCCTCCTCATACTAATCAAAGATACTCTGAAATTAAATTAAACTTGGGTCTGTGGGTAAGTGAAAGAAATGACAATTGACAAACTCTCCTTGGGGAGGTTAATCTACTAGGTATTTAGCAACATGCTAAACAGAAAAAATAAAGAAATGTTTTGATCTTCTAGATAACAAGTCTAAAAAAATAGGCTCTGATATTAAGTGAAACACTTCTGGGTCATTCTTCATCTGTGTTAGGTGGAATTAATATTTTCTTTTAAGTGGAATAAAATCTTACTAGATTAACTGTGAGCACTTTAGTGAAACCTCAGTGGGAGACATAGAAATATCCTATGAAAATTGATTACAATGAATGTATGATAAGTTAAAGATTTATTAAAGTACTTTAGAGGTTACCTCAAAAATCACATATGAAAAGGAATAAAAACTTCAGTATTTTACTTGGAAGGACCTGAAAAGACTAAGCTATAATATGAAGTTTAAGTTCAGTGAAATATTTACATTAACTTCAGTAATAAGGTAGTTGTCAATTTTAATAAAAAAGTAGTAATGTAACATAATTTTAAAGGTACAATTTTTTCATCATGCCTTAGGATTTAACCAAAAGACCTTTCCTGAAACCTTGAGACCATTTAAAATGAAATCTTTAAGTTACCTAAAATAAAATTCTAAATCTGTCCTCTGTTGTAAGAAAATGTATTATAGACAAGAGGCTTGTTATTCAAGTTTTGCAATAAAAATGCTGGTCAGGGATGTCTTCAATATTTAAATCACAAGCAGGAGTAAGTAGTTAAGTCATAATCCTTGGAGAGCCTCCAGTTGCAATTTAAACAATGTAGCTATCCTGATTGCAGTTTGTCCTAATGTCCATTTGGACAGCTATAAACAAAAATACCATGGATTGAATGGCTAACAAACAATAGAAATTTATTTCTTACAATTCTGGAGTCTAGGGAACCCAAAACCAAAATGCTGCGTCCTCACAAGGTGGAAGAGAGGGAGAGAGCTCTCTGGAGTTTCTTCCTATCAGGGCAGGAATCCCATTTATGAGGGATCTACCCTTATTACCTAATCAGCTTCCAAAGGCCCCCACCTCCAGATACCATAGCTAATAGACTTAGGAGCCCAAAGGAGCAGGGTGGTCCTGATTGGGTGATATTATATGAAGCTCTCTTACCTTAATGACCATTGGAAATCTCTAGAGCAAATTCAGTTCCATGAGAAATGTCTTTTGCCAAGGGGTCTTTTCACGAGTGTTATCCCTCTGATTATCAGATCATCTTCCCAACTGGTTTCTAGGAATTGCATTTGATGTTCTGCATCAGTAGGTGTATGTGTTTTAATATAGGGAAATTAAATTTTATGTGTTTTGTGTAACCCTTCAAGCTGTATGTGACTTGGGATTCACAAGAACTGATTATACTTGAAATTGACTTGACATTCTTAAACATCAGTATTAGTGCCAGTAGAGTTTATATAAAAGTGTGAATAGAATGCATTCCTACAGAATCAGTAATTCTGTCTTGTCTTTTAGTATCCACTGGGCTTGCTGCTTTTCTGTAAAAATATCATTTATTTCTGTGATCAGGTAAAAGAAGAAAATAGAAAATAATTCTTTTATTTTTTATCCTGGAAAAAGTTGAGTTAGTATCTGGGAAACCCAAATGTATTAATATCATCAGAGATCCACGTTTACCTTTAGAAATATTAGGTTGGTCTTGGGGCACCTGAGTGGCTCAGTTGGTTAAGTGTCCAACTCTTGATTTTGGCTGAGGTGATGATCTCAGAGTTGGGTTCATGAGATCAAGCCCTGCATATGCACTGTCAGCATGGAGCTTGCTTGGGATTCTCTCTCCCTTTTTCTCTGCTCCTCCCCCACTCACATGCACACTTTCTCTCTCCCTCTCTTACCCTCTCCCTCTCTCTTTCCAAATACATAAATAAACATTTACAATACTAGGTTGGTGTTTAAAGTGCTAAAAGGAAGTGACACTAGTTTTGCAGCTTGCCCAACTGACCTGAGTAACCATCTCAGATCCAAAACTTATTTTACTATGTGACCTTGGGCATTTCTGAATCTTAGTTTCATCTATAAAGTAGTATTAGCAATTCCCAAATTACAGAGCTGCTATGATGATCAAAGGTAGTGTACGTAAACCCAAATTTTGTGTAACACCTGACCTATATATTCAGAAAAGATTAACTCATATTATTAGAAATAGTGATTGATTTTTTAAGACAAAAATTTCAGTACAATTGAGTCATATTGGCATTCATCCATACATTTAGCCAATTTTGTTCTGATGCCTTTTCAATAATTTTTATATTGTTTCTATATATTAAGTTAAACGAGGTTGCATTGAGGCAAAGTTTTGGTAATAAGTTTATTTCTTTATATTTTTTAATGGACACTACTACCTTTAATTTCATAGAATGTATTCATGCATAGATAGAACTGAGTAAGACAAATTTTATTGATGAAGATCTTAGTGCTTATGATTCGCCAGAAAACTGAAACAATTGATAGAACCTGGTATGTTTAACTATATTGATTACCTAAATGCAAGCTTATGCGCCCATCGTTCAAAGACTTCTGTGAACTGGTTTCTTCTGTTCTGAACTTTTATTTTATGAAGGCACTTCTAAATACATAGGCTGAACTCCACTTTCTGGCTTCACAAATTGTATTTTATTTACCCAGGATATGAAGTATTTCTGTCCCACTCAGCATATTCACATTTCATTCCTTCTAAAAGGTTTTTCTCAAAGTCTTATTCCAGGAAGCCCTCCCAGATTCCCTTAATAAAAATACTGCTTTTCCTCTCACCCCCAGTGTTATTTTTCTATAGAGGTTTTATGATCTGTATCTTTCTGCATTGTAATATAATTATATTACCCATATCTCATCTTTCTTATTATATTAAAAGCTCCTTGAAAGTGGGATCATTCTTGATTAATCCTTGTGTCCCTGCACTCGGTGAACAGAGGGCTTTACTTCTAATATTCACACCATACATATTTGTTGAACTGGTCATAATTCAAAGTTTTCAATTCATGATATAGGTATTGAAATATCATACTAAATGGTAAGTGATGAGATAGATAACTATGTATTTAGTGTTCTATAAAGACCCAGCCTGTAACAACTTCTTATATTAGTTGTTAATGGAGCATATCCATATCTGTAACAGTTTATCTTTAAAACTCCTTTCATGTCTGTCTATATATTGAAGAACTAAAGTTTACAATTAAAACCTAATTCCAATCAATATATTCCACAAATTAAATACAAAAATACAATTCCAGTCATAAAATGCTTTAAATAAAAGGTCTAGTATCAATGCAAACTTTAAATGTATCTTCATCGCTATAATTGCCAATAAGGACTAATCAGCATTTTCACAGAGATAGCAAAGCATTATCATATCCAATCTTTTAAACCTTTAGTAAACCATGGTAGTAGAAAAGACATTAAACGCATCCCAAATTGACCAGAATCATAACGTTAAGTAATTCCACCACTCATTTACAGTGGGCTTTTTGGTAGATTCCTAAATCTCATTAAATTACAGTTTATTCTTCATTTGAAAATGAGGATTATTGAACATAGCCAGCCTATTCTGTGGGTTGTTGAGAAGATCAGCTATGATTATATAAGCAAAGGGACTTTTAATCTCTGAATTGTTTATAAAATATAAGTATTATAATTGATTATAATACTTGTTTGTAGTCTTTTTTTTTTAATGGTTTATATCAGTGTGGGCAGGATCCAAGTGCAGCTGGACACCTCCTCTGTGTTCCCAAGAAGAACCTTGTGTTCAGTAAAGGACACGCGGGCAAACACATGAATCACATCGCAGGCAGGGAGCTCAGAGCACAGACAATATACATATCTCTGTTCCTTCTGTATCTGGCACAGGCAAACTTTTCTTGGAATTGCGTGGCTCTATATGCTACTATGGCCCTTGGCCATGCCCCCAGCTCTTTTTGTATTTCAGAACCCACTCGGTCAGGGTTGGGGTTCTTCTGCTGTAGCCAAAGTGGGGTGCATGCAGCTGCACTGCCCACATTGGCTGCAGAGTGAAGCCGGCTGTGGGGGACCAGCACATTGCAAGGAGCTGGATCTTGTGTACTCTCTTCTCTTGCTAGAAATAAACACCGTGCCACTTGAGCCTGGTGTGCGTGTTGTCTGTTCTCAGGGATCTCAAAGCATGCACCGGTCTCTTCCCTGAGTGGCACTTACCTGCCTTTTAACCTTGACTGTGCTCATGTTATATTCTATCCTGGGGCATAACCTGACCACTTAGTGAAACAATATCATTTTAAGTTTCATTGTCATACTGGAGGTGTTTTTGTACCGGCTGTTAGGTCTCCATGTTGTCATAGATAAAGACGATATTTATGTAGTTCCTTTTAGAGCAAAAATGAAATATGTCCCTTGACAGTAAAAATCAACCTTTGTAGTTTTGCATTAATTCTTATTTATGGCATGAACGATAAAAAGCAATTTTGCCTTGGAAAGTAGACTTGGCTTTGTGAAAAGAGATTTGGTGTGACAAATCAAATAAAGTACACAAGTGTGTGTGGAGGAACGGTCAAGATGGAAAGTTTGCTTAGTATTCAGGAATATCTTTATATTTCTGGATTTTGCATGTTTAATGAGTAATATGCTGGTAAGAGAAAGTAAGATGGAGGTCAAGGGTATTGAAAACTTTGAGAATATGAAATGACCCACTTTCCTTTCTCCCTTACTTTCCATGCCTCCCTCCATTGTCGAAAAGTGTTACTTATGTTTACTAATGTGGGTACAAAGACACATATAACAACCACTCTACTTGATTTTCGCCATTAACACAGCTAATCAGCCTATATGGTTATGTAATAATAGCTATGACTAGCAGTGACTAGCAGAATCTGTCAATACTGTGAAACAAGAAGGTTCCTTCTGAATTATTTTCAAAGTCCATTGCTATTTGCTTCTCTACATTATCATTTATTAAGAAATATATGAGTAGTTTGTTTCTCTGTTTGTCACAGACATGGCTCTAGAGTTTGTCTATGTAAGTAGACTGGGAGTATGTGAGATAGTTCAGGAAATGTACAAACTGTACTAGAAGAGGAAGGACTAAAGGAATGATTAACACCAGTGGTCACAATAACCTGGCATAGACAGTCCAAAAGAATGTCTGAAAGTGATGGATAACCCCGCTGTCTCGAAAGGAAAACCACTATTGAGCAGACATCTCCCATTTTCTGGGAGAATGAATCCTAGGATAACAACAGTAATTATAATATTTTGACAATGAGGCATAATACTGTAAATAATAAACCCAGGGTGAATTTTGGGTGCCAAGTGTTTATCAATAATAGAGATTGAAAAAAGAAGCCCTGTGGGGAAAAGTTAAGGTGAGGAACTAGAAATAACAGATTGTATCTCGGTATTATAAGTGTCAGATTTTCATTGGTTTATTAATTTGATCAAGCTATGACAATAAATGGATTTCCTTCAGAGGCTATGATTTCACTCAAATGTTAATAGAAGTAGAAGTAGTTCCTCCTTCTTTATTTCCTTTCCCAATTGGGGTAGAAGACTGATTGTATATGAGATGACTGGGAAACAGTTATTTCTTAGAATTTAATTTTGGATTGGTGATTTGAGGTCTTGAGGCCATGTATTTTAAGTGCAAGATTATTGATAAAAGTTCCCAGTGTAGAGACAACAATTTGTTCAACAGTGTCCACTGAAACTGAAGTCATACTGCAAATTAGATGACCTGTGACTAAACTGCTTCACAGGTCTCTCAAATATTGCTTGAAGTTGAAGCTTAATACTGTTTTTTTTTCCCCCAGTGATCACATTTTCAGGTGGACAAATGGTTGTTTTGTGGTGTTTCGCTATTTTTATACCACTGCTTGAATGTTGTTAGGTAGGATATTTTCTAAGGTCTTGGGGTGTCTTATGAATTCAACTTACATAAACAGGTCAGCTAATACAAGCATCATGAAGGGTAATTTTTTTTTATTACCATAGCTTGTATCATTGTAAAATCTGAGTACATCAAATAAACAGTTTAGAGTATGGATCTATTTTAAATTCTGAAATCAGGGGTGCCTGGATGGCTCAGTCTGTTAAGCATCTGACTTCAGCTCAGGTCATGATTTCATAGTTTGTGAATTTGAGCCCCACATCGGGCTCTCTGTGGTCAGCTCAGAGCCTGGAGCCTGCTTCATATCCTCTGTCTCCCTCTCTCACTGCCCCTCCCACCCCCACTTAAAAATAAATTAAAAAACATGTAAATTCTGAAATCATATTAGAATAATATCAGTTTAGGAGACTTGCATGATTTTCCAGTTCCCTGTTTTCTTACTGTGTTGTACCTGGCTGAGTCACTTGGAATATCTACTATGTGCCTAATGGGTGCTGTCTCTGTTGTTTATCTCACACTTCCTAGAGGTTTGGGGGAGAAATTTAGTGTCGCAGTTTTGAATGATGGAATGTTAAGCCTCGTTTTATTTCTTGTGATAATTAAGGATGATATAATCATAAACATGGTACAGCACATAACAGTGAAATCTTACAGAGCTAATTAAATTCATAAAAGCGTAATATGTGGATACAAATATGGTTTCCCCTTTTTCTGGAGAGATGCTACCATCTTGGCATACTGTGTTAGGATGCAAACAGTCATGAGGAAGCTCCTACAGGTCACCTGCATGTCAGCTCTTTTCCAGATAGGCACAGTCCACAGCAATACCCAGTCCAAGATGCCAAGTTGTATAATAGCTCTCAGTTTTATATACATCTTTTCCTGACTTAAGATCAAACCATAGTGGCATCCTCTCTCTGAAACAGCTAAAGCCTCTTCAAGTTACTGCCAAATCTTCATATTTCCTTCCCTCTCATAGTAATACAAGTAGAGTTTTTTTCCTTTGTTAACTCTTTTGTACTGTCCTTTTTGTTCTACTTCCTTTGCGCTATTTAGGCTAACACCTTTATAACCTACTATTCCATTTATTAAGAGCCCATTAATGGGGATTTAGTCTGTCATGATATTCCATGCAGGTTATTCCCTGCTTCACGATCCTTCAATTGTCTTCAATTGCCTCTACCACATTTACTATCTGCCTGCCCAGTCTAATTCTGACTTATTTTTCCATCTTTATTTCTCATAATGACATTATAGCAACCACTGATTCCTAGCAAATTGGTTCACTAGAACATGGCATGTGGAGTCACCATGCTTTTGCTCATTCAGTACCTTTCTCTTTTCCTTTTTCTAAAATGTCTTAATTCCTTGCATTCTCCATGGCTAACTTCAAGTCTTATCTTCTCAATAAAGTCTTGCTACATCTATCAGTGCTGGGTCAACAAGAGCTGAATTCATGTGGGTTTTAAATAAAAAATATAGGAGAATAGAGGAAATTGTTACATAGAAAGTGGTCAATAAACACGTTTCTTTGCCTGCTTTCTTTTCAAAATACATTTCAGGATGATGATGAATTTCCATTTTAACCTTGTAGGTGACTATCTCAATGACTTTTGAAGGCTATCAGAGGCTTACCAGAAATTTGCAAATTACAGTTAATCTAAAAGTGGAAACTGAATTGATGAAAATTGCATTACATGGGTGAACAAGTGAGGGCTGAGTGGACTCAATGCTCTCTCATGGGACACTGCTGAGTGACCAGAACTTACAAAGTTGGATTTGACAAATAACAGGCAAACACATATGTATTATATTTAACAACTTTGTAAAGTCAATAAATAAAGAATATCATTTAGAAATATCAATCTTTTGATTTCAAGTAATCTGAGCTGTATGTGATATTTGGACATGATGCCATTATATATACAGTCCTAGATTTATTGTTAGCTTGGAATTTATCTTTCATGAAAAATATTTATTAAAACTAGTCCCTGTCTTTTTTATATTTCTTTTTTAATATTTATTTATTTATTTATTTTGAGAGAGAGAGAGCACACATGAGTTGGGGAGAGGGACAGAGGGACAGAGAGAGAGAGAGAGAGAGAGAGAGAGACAATCTTAAGTAGATTCCATGCTCAGCACAGAGCCTGACACAGGGTTTGATTCCATGACCCTGGGATCACAACTGAGCTGAAATCAGGAATCAGATACTCAACTGACTGAGCTACCCAGGCCCCCCTGTTTCTTTTTATTTCTGAAATTTAAAAAGCTTTCTTCCTTATAATGAGGTTTTTTTAGTCTTTTGTGTTTTTTAGACCAAATGATTTCCTCAACCATTGAGTTTCAAATGAGTGCAATGTTTGAACATTTGTACTAGATCCCAGATACTAATGATGGATACTTTTCATGTAATAAAATGTAGAAAAATGAACATTCACAGCTTTCCTTTTCTTCCAGAGGAATAATTCATGGTAATACACTGAGACATGCATTTGAAGTTGTATAGGTGGGAGAATATTTTTGTTTTCAATGTGGAAGAAAGGTACTGAGAATAATTCATACAGCACAGTGTTTCCAGGTGTGGCACAGCAAAGTTTATAGAAACTGAGTATATCAAGTTTTCCAAGGAAAAATGAGAAACTAAGCAAACTAGTGGAGTGTGAAGCCCGAGATTGGTTAAATCTCCTCCAGCAAGAAAGTTACTACTCTTAACTTCTCTCCCCTGTTTGCTGCAGCAATTGCTCTGGATTTGGTGGTAAAGGCAATACTTCTTTTATAATACATTATGAACAGTGGTGTCTGAAATGGAGATATTGTGCACATATCTCAGTACCTATTGTTACTTTGTTTTCATACTGACTATGCCAATGGATGAAAATGAAATAAACCCTCAGTACACATCTGTCTGTAGCCAAAATTTGGAGAATGAAAGGTGGATGTGGATTTAGATTAGAGTGATGTATTTGACTTTTTTTTTCTTTTGTATTTGACTTTTCAAAGTATCATTGTCTTGAAGCCATAGCATAGGTGTGTTATTTTTCATAGATAAAAATATATTAATATAATTATGCTAAATTACATCTCTTATGTTATTCTAATTTTAACGTTTATTTATTTTTGGGACAGAGAGAGACAGAGCATGAACGGGGGAGGGGCAGAGAGAGAAGGAGACACAGAATCGGAAACAGGCTCCAGGCTCTGAGCCATCAGCCCAGAGCCTGATGCGGGGCTCGAACTCATGGACCGCGAGATCGTGACCTGGCTGAAGTCGGACGCTTAACCGACTGCGCCACCCAGGCGCCCCATGTTATTCTAATTTTAAATTCCTTTGTCTGCAACACTGAATAAGTAGTGGTATAATAAACAAATACTGCATACTATTGGGAGTCTTTTTTAATTTTTTTTTTCAACGTTTATTTTTATTTTTGGGACAGAGAGAGACAGAGCATGAACGGGGGAGGGGCAGAGAGAGAGGGAGACACAGAATCGGAAACAGGCTCCAGGCTCTGAGCCATCAGCCCAGAGCCTGACGCAGGGCTCGAACTCATGGACCGCGAGATCGTGACCTGGCTGAAGTCGGACGCTTAACCGACTGCGCCACCCAGGCACCCCACTATTGGGAGTCTTATATTTAAAGAAAGCTGGGTTTGAATCTTTTTGTAAAATGAGAAATTTTTGATCATCAAAAAAAATATAATTTTAGTTAATATGTTCTCTAATTTTAGACTTTTCTAAGATTTGCTTAGGCTTTGGTTCTAAAGTAATTGCTAAAGGTTGGATCTAATAAAATTTACATAGTCATATATATTTATTAAATACATATGTTTAGGCAGCAACTTATTGCTAGTTTCCAAATAATAACATACATGAGTCTAGCATTATTAGGTTGGCATTTCAGTTCACTTATAGTCACACAACAAATAACTCTAAAATGGTTTCATGATTTAAATGTAAGTAAGGAAATCATAAAAATACAAAACAACAACAAAGTAGATACATCATTAAACTTATGTTTAATATGACTGTTGCAAATAATCTTTCCAGTTTAAGTTGTGTGCCTCTATACATAGGTATGATCATAAATATATACCTGTGAGTATGTATGTATACAGAACTACGCTTCTAGTGCTTTCTGGAACTTTGCAGATAAGTTATATAAAAACTATAATAAATATACAACCACATTTATATTTAGTATACTACTTTAATATTTATCTTGAGAATTCTTTGTATTTTCCAAATTTCTTCAATTAACTTGCATTTCTGTTATGATAAAAGCATTTTTGAAGTAGAATAGGTACAAAATGTTTACTTAATTAATGTTGCAAATCCAGGAGAAAAATGTGTGGCCAAAAAAATTCCCAAATATTTAATTAACTTTTAAACACATTTTCTTTTAGAAATTCACTTCAGTGTTATTATTATTACTGTTGCTATTATTATTTAAAGTGCCAAAATATAATAGTGCTGGTATTTATTTTAGCTTCACTCTAAACGAGAACATTTGGTGTATTGAATCACATTTGGATACAGTTTGTCACTGCGGTAGTTTGTTAAAGAAGAATTTTCTTCTTTTTTTAATCTCTGCCACTATAACTTTGTGTCAAAAAGCCAATCAATTCTGTCAGGGACCAGGATGGTGCTTAAGAAATTGAAAACATTTCTGCTGACAGGTTCACTATTCATTTCTGACACCCGGCTGGTACAATATTGAGCACTTTAATTTATTGAAGTTGCTATTTGGAAAATAAAAGCCATACATTCTCCTACATGGAACCTATTTCAATATTTCCTTATATCTGTTTGGACACAGTTCATAGCTTTGTAATAAAACATTGCACATATCCCTCTTTTTAAACTGCAATATCAATTATAGGTAAAACTATTAACTTATTTGAATCCAGGATAGATTTTTAAGATTTGTAGACATCACTGGATATCAAACTAAGAGCATTTTATATACATGATAAAATTTTATTTGGTTAAATCTTCAAAATATGGGTGTTTTGAAAAAGATTTAAAATGTAGATGTCTGTTTTTAAAAAGCCCACTTATTTGATATCAAAATTATTATGTACTTTTTTGGTTTTTGGTTTTTGGTTTTTTTGCAAAGGATGGAGCAAAATCTATAGCTGTCCTGATCACTTGGATGAATGCTAGGAACCAGAGCTAAGATGGTCAGATATTGAGTTTGAACCATACTTTATAAAGAGCCAAAGTCAAGGCAGGGGAACCAAGATGAGTTCATAAACCCCAAATCTTAGAGATAGAAGCATGTATAAGGAGCAAGTACAATTAAAAAAAAAAGAATAAGGGAAGAAGGGTTCTGGGTGATTTAAATGAATGGCATTGAAGTTGAGGACTTATTTTCATAGACTGTTCATTTGAAGCACGTAGGCAAATTAAGCTGGAATAATGGCAAAACCTCAGGCACATTCTACCTGGTGGATTTTGTTTTGTTTTGTTTTGTTTTGTTTTTGGAGACAGTATATGCAGAATTTTTCATTACAGTTTTCTAATTATCATTAAAGGTAAGAAAAACTAACCAACTTTGTAGAGCATGTTGGTAAACTTCTTTTCACTAATGATTTGAGAATTGTATAAAGGGCTCAATTTGAAATTGTCAAACCTTTTATTTACTAGATCATACATTAACAGTCCTTTACTTTTTTTTTAATTTTTTTTAATTTTTTTATTCTAATTTTAACGTTTATTTATTTTTGGGACAGAGAGAGACAGAGCATGAACGGGGGAGGGGCAGAGAGAGGGAGACACAGAGTCGGAAACAGGCTCCAGGCTCTGAGCCATCAGCCCAGAGCCTGACGCGGGGCTCGAACTCATGGACCGCGAGATCGTGACCTGGCTGATGTCGGACGCCCAACCGACTGCGCCACCCAGGTGCCCCAACAGTCCTTTACTTTGATTCGATAGCTGGATCAGTAACATCATAGTGTGACAGGATTTTAATAAATTTTACTTATATGGGTTGCTAATTTCTATTACCTTAGACACTGTAGTTCTTATTAACTATCTAAGGGAATAGTTGTTTTAGCAACAAGCATATAATTATAATTCATACTGTATATGCAGAGATCTACTAAGAATATCTTGTAAATGAAATAAAGTAGCTCAATGAGTTCTGTCGTTAATGCTATTAATGTCATCTTTAAAATTTTTTTTTTAATGTTTTATTTATTTTTGAGAAAGAAGGAGACAGAGCGTGAGCGGGGGAGGGGCAGAGAGAGAGGGAGACACAGAATCTGAAGCAGGCTCCTGGCTCTGAGGTGCCAGCACAGAGCCCAAAGAAGGGTTCAGGCTCAGGAATGGCGAGATGATGACCTGGGCCGATGTCAGATGCTTAACCAACTGAGCCACCCAGGAGCCACACATGAATGTCATCTTTAAGTGCATCTTGGGTCAACCCTAACAGATTTTAGAATATGTGAAGGCAAAACCTCAATCTGTTGAATCTATTTAACACCCTCCCCAAATACAAAATACTAGGAGCATACTGTTCCCTTCTGCAGTACCCACTGCTCACTTCTGCAGAGAAGTCAATCTTCTCTGCCATTACCCACAACTTCAGTGATTCTGAAATTTTAGGGTGCAGACTTTCAGGTACAGTTTAAAAATGTTCATTCCTGACACAGAATACATATACATTGTTTATACATATCCTGGGTGATTCTGATGCAGAAGATCCACAGACCACATTGAAGAACATCACAGTACTGGCTAAGGCAACAACTAAGCTATTGACTGTGAATAGTGTCTCCTGATAACCGACAGTGGGAAAAATGTGGCCTAAGTTTGAACACTTATAAGCACTCTCTTTTTGCCCATCCAGGAATACCACTTGCACATACTCCACAAAGAGTTTGGCTAAATCCATCTCAAGAAATATATTTACTGATTTATGTGATTTTTGTCTTTTGTAATATTTGCCTTGTTAAATCCAGAAAACATTACAGTGGTAAAGAAGAGAAGTAAAAGGTAAAAACTCTCACCACAACAGGAAAGCATAAGAAGTAGTATTCGTGTTAATATGTTACTAGGTAAAAATAGAGCCTTTCATCTTGAAATGAATTATAATAATAATCAACTACTGGCATAAAGAAGCACTCAAAATTATCTTTCAAATTTCCATAAAGGTTTATGCCTTCTCCATTTATTTCTGCTTTTCTTATACTTATTGATAACAAAATAAGAATTAAAAATTTTCAGACAATGGTTTGTATCTAAAAGTTCTCTCCTTTTATTTAAGCTAAAATCCACAGGAATATTAGAGGGTTGCATATGAGGAAATGTGTTATGAAGTGCAAAATGTTGATATTTGCATACTTTGGTGTACAAAATTTATACTTAGGAACAGAATTAGGAACTGTTATATTCTGCCAGACACAAATAGGTATGTACTAAGCCATTATTTGTCTCCTAATAGTGGTGAGGAGTATTTTAAGCATTCTTTTAAATTAATGATAGGAGTAGAGAACATTGTTGCTAATCAAAGGGCCTTAAGTTCACTTGCTGTCATTCTAGATATGGGAGGAAGTCTTTTGAGAAAATCTTTTTTTAGTAGGAATGATCTAAGTCAGTGGTTCCCAAAGTGTGGCTCCCAGACCAGCAGCATCAGGATTATCTTGCAGCTTCTTAGAAATGCAGACTCCTGGGCCTTGCTACAGACCTGCTGACTCACAAACTGCAGGTGAGGCTTGGGGATCCTGATGTGTATTTAAGTTTGAGAACTACTGATGTGCATAAATGGAGCTGTCACTTAATGTGGGGATTATATGACCTTTGTACCATAGAAGCAAGAAAATTCTCAACGAATCATCTCTTCTAAACGATACAGACAGAATTCTTCATTAAGGAAAAAAATCAAGTGATCCAGCAAAAACTGACAATGCACGGTAGAGTGGAAACCACAAGAGGCAGGAACAGAGCTAAAAGTCAGGTGTTAGGCAGAGTACTGGCAGTTGCAATGCCGCACGCAATGCGGATTGTGATCTACAAACAAAAACCAAAAGGACGAATCAAAAGAAAAAAAAAATCTCTCTGCTTTTCCTTTGTCAGAGCGTCTTACTGCTTAGCATTCTTGGTGACTACTCATCTGTTTCCTTCTTGTCAACATGCTGACAACCAGCACCAATCAACACTTATCCTGTTTCCTTGTTTTTCTCCCTCCCTTTGTTTATCATTCTAAAACCTTCTCTGTCCCAAATCAGAGTTTTAGATTCTAAGAAAATTACCTGTCACTGTTGCAGAGATTTTTTTAAAAAGAAATACATATTTCACTGTTTGAAGCTATATCTTGTAAATCCTCCAAATAAACAACCGTTTTTCCACTTTTGACTTTAAAGAAGTCTTTTTTAGACAATGGGCCGAGAAAGAAGTAGTAACATATAAGAATGTGAATAAAATGTAATTAGTGCCATGAAATATATCTATATTTTCACCTCTTTTTCCGTGCTTGCCTTTATTCTTTTTTCTCCTTTTCTTCACATCTGCCTTTCTGCACACGTTTACTTCTGATCACTCCGGGATGTTCTCTTTCATTTCCACTTCATTATCCTCTGTCCTTTGTTCCCCCATTTTCCAGCATTCCTTTTTTAAAATGAGCATCTTCCCCCAGATCTCAGTACAAGAATCTTTTTTTGATTCATTGCCTCATTTACTCATTCACATATTCATTTTTTTTTCTCCAGTTTCGTGCATTCATGTCCCTGTCCTTTCTTCCACCTCCTTTGTCTCTCCCTGCCATGGCCTCCTCATTCTGCTGGGCTTACTTATCAGTCTCCTGATCTCACCCTTCAGAGTGCTCTCTAGATCTTAATTTTTTTCTTTTTATTCACTTTCTTCTCCTTTTCACTCTTTTTCAATAAAACAGTTAATGCTCTGAGAAAAATGCATACTGTATACAGAGTTCTAGATGTATACTTATCCTAGCAGGATGAATCAGGCAGAGTTCTCACTCACAAGAAGGCAGCATTCACAGTGACTTTTGACACCTGCCTCTGAAACGTAGGCTGAGCCTTCAGATTTTACTCATTCTTAACTCATGCATTTTCATACTTGCTTCATTTTCTTTTCTTCCCTCAAGCCCTGTCTCTGTGTTCTCTGCTGTTAGAGGATGGCCTTTTCTCCAGATTCACACACACACCCAAAAAATAGACAACGTTGGTCATACAGTTTCTTAGGTTTTCAGCTGCCCCTGCTTCTCTCTCACACTTTACCTGCTAAACCTTCAAGTCCATCTAAAGTTGGATGTATTCCTACTCCACTTTCTATTATTTTGCAAGAGGTGACCTACCTTCTCTCCTGGGTCGTATTTATTGCCTGGCTCACAAAAGGAACTTCATAAATGTTTGTGGAACCAAATTAAAGTACATTTTCTCTACCCACACACTCCGTAACTTTTCTTCCCATCCTCTGTGTCCCATGCACTTATTACTGTCAGGTTTTGTGGGTTTTTTTGACTTGACTCTGTTTGTTTGTATGTTTGTATGTTTTTAGTTTTTGCGGGCAGGATTTCCATCTCTGACTCCCAACATCTTAGTATCCAGTACATAGCAGAAGTTCCTACCACCATTTTGTGTAAAGGAAGAGTAAACACTGAGTCAATCCATCATTTTGCCTGCTGTGAAAAATGAAGGCATATCAACTCAACTCCACTGGTGGCCCTTCTTCCATTCTGCACATTTTCACCAAGGGGACTAGGAGTGAGGCAGAGGTATGGTTTACACGGGCCTGACTACTGCACCATTCATAGACGGGTGTTCTCTTACTGATTTTATATACACACATACACTTGCACAGCATTTGTGCTTTATGTTTGGCCTAAGTATTGATGTAGCTCATATCTTCATTGTCTTTACTCTGTCCCCTCCAGCTTATATGCCATGTATATTGCTAAATGAGGTGGAATTGAAAAATGCATGAGATCCTTTTAAAACCCACTGTTATTTCTGGGAATACGGGGTATTATTTTGATGGACAGTCTAGATGGCCTTAAGGTACTTTGATTTAAAAGTGCCTCATTGGTGCTGACAGTGCAGAGCCTGTTTGGGATTCTCTCTCCCCCTCTCTCTCTGCCCCTGTCTCCCACCCACTGTTTCTGTCTCTGTCTCTCTCAAAAGAAATAAATAAATAAACTTAAAAAAAATGTTAAAGTGCCTCATTGGTAAGTGAAAAATTTTCCTTGGACTCTAAATGCTTGAAATGTAACAACAACAATAAAATGTGGGCTGTATGAACTTGCTTTTTGATGAATATTATACTGTCTCTGGATTTTGATGTTAGCTCAATAACAGACTCCAGAACAGCTTTGGACTTTTTTGACTACAGGTAGTTGCTGGGGCTTCAGAGAATGAATTACAGCTGAGGAATTAGAACCAGAGACTGGCATCTAGGATCTCTGTACACCTCCCCTCATAGATTAGGAACTGAAGTCTGAGAACAGTCTTGAAGTGGGAAAAGATCAGAAAGAATTATGTTCTTCCTGCCCTTTCAGTTTGAAGCATTTGGTAAAGCTGCCAGGAAATCTGGCTTCAAAAACAAGGCATAAGACTTCACGTTATGTTTCATTTATTCTCACTAAAATATGAAGAGTGTATTCCACTGTGAAAGGATCAGAGACACGGGCTCTTACATATCTGTTCTTATTGTTGTTGCTGCTGCTGCTGTCATGATGATATTGTTCTTAATCACCCCTAGTTTGCAAGATGCTGAACAGAAGATACACGAAGATCATATGTCTTTCCGTAGGGAGCTCATATTCATAGTATGAGACACACACACACACACAAATACACAAATAAAATCCCTTTTGCCAGATTTTTGGGGACAGAAGAAAATCTGCCTCTTTTCCCAGTTTTTGAACCTCTGATTTTATTTCCTCAGAGATACAAAAACAGATTGCCCTAAAATCTCTAAATCATAAAAATGAGGCATACCTACTCATATGGTACACAAAAGAAAGTAGGGTGATAATAATGATGATAATTATTGACTACCACTTACTGAATGCCTCTGTAGCGCCTGTAACAATAAGTACTTAAACAAAACAGCAAGGAAGAAATAGTTATTCTTAATTGATGTAGAATGGAACTGAATCTGAGAATGATTAAATGACTGGCCAAAGGCTACACATATGGAAGATTCCCATGTTCCTTTTGGAAAGCATCAGAAGAAAGAGCAGAATTGCTTCCAGAGAACAATATTGGGAAATGTCTTCCCAAAGACAAAATATAAAGTTTGAGAAGCATTTTTGAGATACTAATAATTTTGAAACACTTTGTAATTGCTTCTCAAATGTAAATAGACCCACTCTGTGTACAAGTGTAGCAGCACCTTATTTAGAAAGCGTACCAGTTGCTCGCACCAGTGGCTCATCAAGTTGAATCATGTACAAAATCAAGTATACGGATGCAAAAAAATTTAAAAAAAGCTACCTCTTTGGCTCCAAAATTTTACTTTTATGTAGATTATAATAGATAAGAAGTTAGAATGGAGACTTAAGGGTAACATGCTAACAGTGAATAGATTCAGTTGTATGGAATAGTTTTGAAAGTACTGTGATGTGTTTGTCACTCACTTTGTACAATAATCCTATGGGCTGGTCAGGATTTATACATGTGGAAATTGAGAATGTGAATAGCCAAGCAACCAGACCATAAGAGGTAGACCTAGAATAAGAATCCAGATCTTCTGATATCTGCTTGTTGTGCTCTTCAAAAACTATCGTGACCATGAGTCATTAAGAAAAGATCGACTGCAGTGTTTCAGTTGTCTGCTATCCCAAAACACAGTGGCTTAGAACGACAGCAATCATTTATTTGCTTCTATGTCTGTAGTTTGGGCATGACTCTAGGGGGCAGCTCCTCATCTCTGTTCTATGGGACAACAGCCGGCTCAGTCCAACTGGGGAAGAGCCCCTTATAAGGCAGTTCACTTATATGTCTGGCAAGTTGGTTTTGGCTATTGCCTGGAAGCTCGGCTGGGGCTGCCGGCCAGGGATTTCAGATCCTCCTCATTGTGGGCTCTCCCTGAGGCTCAGGGTAATTGGACTTCTCCTAAGGATTCCAACTACCTCTAGAGCACAAAAGCAGAAGCTGCCAGATCTTCTTAACTCTTAGACCTGGAACTGACACAGTTTCATGTTTGCCACATTCTGCTGCTTGAAGCCAGTCACGGCGCTAGTCCAGATTCTAGGGAAGAGACTACATAGTGCTAGTGGGTAAATAATGGGAGGTGTGGTCCACTGGGGGCCACTGATATAAGTGACTATTACATTACATAGAGTTTAGAACATTCTGCTTAAGGGGGCGCCTGGGTGGCGCAGTTGGTTAAGCGTCCGACTCCAGCCAGGTCAGGATCTCGCGGTCCGGGAGTTCGAGCCCCGCGTCAGGCTCTGGGCTGATGGCTCAGAGCCTGGAGCCTGTTTCCGATTCTGTGTCTCCCTCTCTCTCTGCCCCTCCCCCGTTCATGCTCTGTCTCTCTCTGTCCCAAAAATAAATAAACGTTGGAAAAAAAAATTTTTTTTTTAATTAAAAAAAAAAAAAACATTCTGCTTAAGAAGAACAAAGACATAGTATGCATTTTTTAAAAGATTTCCAAGTCAGGTATTTACAAAAAGAAATTTTAGTTAATAGGAAATACCATTTATTTCCTGTAATGAGCCAGATAAAAGAATACACTGTAATTTGAAAAGGATCCCAAAATAATATATCTTAACTGTTTTTTGTTTTTTGTTTTGTTTTTTTCCTGTTAGCAGTTTGGTAATCTGCCTTCAACTAGATCTTTTCAATAAGGGTGTGATGGATCACCTATTGCTTAGTTTTGGATCTTCTTTGGGAGAGTGTCCAACATTTTTCAGCATTCTCTACTGGATATAGAGCCAAGAAAATAGTCTCTCATTCATATTACTGTTCTACCTTAGAGAAATCACTTATATTTTATAAAGGACATGTTTTTGAAGAATAAGCTAATAAGATATCTTAGACATGAGATGTAGGTTTGTGTGTTATTGTATGTGGCTCTATTCAGCAAGAGGAACCTGCAGTTTTATTAAGAATTGAAGAATCAACTATTGTTATCAATTTTACATCTGGGAAAGGCAATGAAGTTCTTTCCCGTCAAACATATAATCTGGTCATGAAGGAGTTTGATCAAGAATTTGAACATTTATTTGCCAACTGAACAAAAATCCACCCAACTCTCCCCTGAGCAAGACTAGCCACCTTCATGGGATATTTATCAAATGCAATGTCTCCCTTGCTAACATCCCCTTACAGTGGTCTAGTCATTCTTTAAATCATAAATAAGAATCTCTGGAGTGTTTCAAGGCATAGCAAATCAAATATAACAGGACTGCAAAGCAAGAATTTTGCCGTTTATTCTTCCACCAGTCTTGCGGAGCAGGAAAAAGAATTCTCTGTCAGTTAACACTAAACTGTAGCACTCTTCTCTGAATGCTCCTTCCTTTAGCAGTCAGGCTAAAAAGCAAGAGGACCAAATAGCTATAAGGAACACTTTTTTTTTTCTAAGAATGAGAGAGTATGATGCCTTCATCTCAAGTCATCTATACCAGAAAATGTGAAGATTCTGGAAGCAGTTCAGTGGGAGCCAAGAAAAAACTAATTTCAGGGAAACATTGTCTTCTGGAGTGTGTGACCACAGTGCTCAGGTTCACACTAGTTTCATCCTTGGGTGTCTTGAAGTTTTATCCCTATTTTTTTCTCTTACTGCTTTATTTTACAATGTAAGGCATGCATAGTTTAGGTCCAGAATCTATTAAGAAAAATAAAATTCTGTTGAGTCATTATTTGTGCTGAAACATGAATAAATCTTGAGGGTTGTATTTCAACTTTTGAGGCCTGGAATCCCCCTTCTCCCTACACCATGATTTCCACGTGCCCTATTCTCTTTACCTGGTTCCTGAGATGGCAAGATTAGCTAAGACGGCTGCGGTTACTTCATGGTTATGCAGAAATAATGTCAGTAAAATAAAATTCCCAGCCAGTACCTGGTGCACTTCGTTCAGACAACCCTCCTTCTCCAGTTCTGCAAAGGTCTGGCACTTCCGTGACTCGTTATTTAAGCAGCTTGCTGAGAGGAATCACGTTTACCTGAAACATCTGATTAGGAAGTGTTAATTAAGACGTTATATGATTCACAATTAAGTCTCTAAATTTAACCTTGTGTATGTTCAAATAAATATTATCCTTACTGTCTTGCCTCACTATTGATAGGCCTGTTGTGAACCCATGCTCTTTTGAACCTTAGGAATGCAGGCATCCCCTCAGCCCCAATGAAAAATGCTGCAGTATTTTAGTTTGCCCATTACTTATTGCTTTCCCCAGCCCCATCAGTATTCTTAACATAGTAGAAGGTATGTAAAAAGCAGCAAGTTTAAAATGAGGAATTTAGGGACACCTCGGTGGCTCAGTCGGGTAAGCATCCGACTTCAGTTCAGGTCATGATCTCATGGTTTGTGAGTTCAAGCCCCATGTCAGGCTCTGTGCTGACAGCTCAGAGCCTGGAACCTGCTTCAGACTCTGTCTCCCTTTCTCTCTGCCCCTCCCCTGCTCATGCTCTGTCTCTCTCTCTCTCTCTCAAAAATAAATAAACATTTAAAAAAATGAGGAATTTAGTCAGTACAACAATTATTTATAAATGACTTGTTTAATTACAAAATTTACTTTTTCAACACTAAGTAATAAGATCTTTTTGTATTGGATAGATGCAACTCATATCGTGTGTGTGTGTGTGTCTATGCATGTGTGTGTACTCAGTATCTTTGAGCAGGAGAGAGATCAGACTGGTTTTGTATGTGCTTAGCTTTGCATAGAATGGTACTTGTGTGTGTTGATATTTTGGTTGGTGCTGGTGCTGATGTTTTGGAGGCCTTGCCTTTTACTATCTCCATATTCAGAATAGTGGGAAGGAGTGAAGAGTAGAATATTCTATGACTTTGAAACACTGTGTGGGGAAATCAAATCAAAAGTTGCTAAGAGTGATAGTGTTTGCAATATTTTATATTTACTATTTGTGGAAAAGATGAAGAGGCCTTTTAGGGAATGATGGTAGGGAGCATAGATGTTTTATTTTGAATGATAACAGACAAGATTAAAGTTTGAAGTATTGCGTTGAGTAAACTAGGGATTGGAAAATATTATACATCTGCTCACTACCGAATCAGCTGAGCTGTGAAACAGTTGAGTAAAAATATATACTTTACAAAGATAGTGATAGTATTACTCAATTTTGTTTTAGCCATCCAAGCATAGACTGGAGTACATTAAATGGAGGAAATGAGGCTAGGGTAATTTTGTAGGTCTGGAATAGGATTGCTTTTAGCTTCAAGACTGCTGTAGCTAACAAGGAAAGGAATATGTGATATTAAGTATAATAGTGATTATAATTAAATAAAAACCAAGTTTCAGAGTTTCTTAGCACCATCACACTGGATCAAAGTGAAATTTACCTTAGTGCAAATAGAAATATCCTTCATAATAGTTTTTAAATTTTATTTCTTTATTTTTGGAAGATGCTAATTTTTTTTATTGTATAAGTTTAATTAACAAAAGAGACCAGATGATTTAGTTCCATTACTGAGACTTGGTAATCCTCTATGGGTTTTATGTTGTTGTTGTTGTTGTTGTTGTTGCTTTAATAATGGATGCAGCGATGGTTGAAATTAACTGTAATTAAATGCAAAGCAGGTTAGTGTTAGTTTTTTTTTTTTTTTTTTTTTTTTATAAAACCAAGGTTTCGATTGCTATACAAATGTTAGTGCCTTCCCATTGCTTTCATTATGAGATTTTAATATACAATGATTATGAGAACACCTCATTACTATATATACGCAGTTTAGTTTAGATCCCAGTCTCTTAAAAGGCCAAGATTGTATGCATTTAATTGCTGAGCCCATGCACATGATTGTTCATTTTGTTAAGCATATTTCTTGCAGAGGCATATATTATATCTCATGGCAACGTCTGCAGAGACTGAATGACAGAACCATGAGTTCCTGTAATACCTCCATTCAGCAAACATAAACTAAACACATACTCTGTGCCAGTCCCGTGCTGGCCTGGCCCTGTGGGAAGAAAATGAAGAAGATACAGCTGGCCCTCCAGTAGAGCATACAACCACTCAGGCTGTTTTGGTGCTTCTAAGATGGGAAGATTAGTCTACCAGAGGAATTAAAAGGTGGCTACACGTGGTTGAGGGGCACTGAGGTGGAGTTAGGGAGTAGAAAGCATAGGTAGATATCATTCATCATATTCTATTTATTTGAGTTGGGCTCTCTCTTTGTAGTGTTTATTATTTTTTGAAAGAAAATACCTAAATGATCAATTTCATGAAGCAATAATGAAATTGTATCATCACCATAAATTTCAAAATTTCACTTTTGTGTACTGAATACCCTCATCAGTGAGACTGCAGTAATGTCATAGAGATAGCACATACACACACACACAAATAGAAATTAATGGAAAAGGCTTTGCAAATTTCTACTGCGAATCAAGACTGAGCTAATTCACTAGTCTTGTTCAATCTCATTTACATGAAGGAATATTTGCTCTGTGAGGGCTTTTTATATATTTTTGGTCACTGCTCTATCTTTGGTGCCTTGTATATAGTATGTGCTCAAAAATATTTATTGAATGGTAGCATGATATGTCATAAAATTCTTTAGTCTCAGTAAGTCATGTATCTTTAATATTTTTCAAAATTTAGTAAATATGTTTCTGTACTAAATAGTCTATATTTCTAAAAGGGCAACATTTAGATATTGAAGATGTTGTTTGGCTTTTAGTAGCAATGTGATTAAATAGATAATACTAACATTCTACCCCCATATATAAAGTCCAAAATTGCCTAAAATGTTCTTGTGAAATATTTTAAAAACTTTCAAAAATAGATTTAATTAAGATTATTGGCAGGCAAAATTTATTCAATCTTTAGGTAAAACATTTAACACCTTATCTAAAGAAGGTAATAGCATAATTTGGAATTAATAGGCTATTGTGGTTGGGTGAATTCTTAGAGATTATTTAATCCAATCCCTTCACTTCATAAATTAGGAAACTGAAAAGGAGGTTAGAAATTATGAATTGCTAAATTACATGTATTTTAAGGAGAAATAATTGCTTTTCACAAATTCTTTTGGCTTAATTCTGAACCTTTAATAGAAGAAATAAATAATATTTTTGCTATATTCTGGAATTTCTCATTAGAGATGTGCTGACAGCTCAGAGCCTGGAGCCTGCTTCGGATTCTGTGTCTCCCTCTCTCTCTGCCCCCTTCCCCTCTTGTGCACACAAATGCTCTCTCTTTCTCTCTCCCTCTCCAAAATAAATATTAAAAAATAAAAAAAAATCTTTGGGATATATAGGACACAAAGCACAAACCATACAAGAAATAATTAATAAACTGAACTAGGGATGCCTGGGTGTCTCAGTCAGTTGGGTGTCAACCTTCGGCTCAAGTCATAATCTCGCAGTTAACAAGTTCGAGCCTGCATTAGGCTCTCTGCTCTTACCACAGAGCCCACTTCAGATCCTCTGTCCCCCTCTCTCTCTGACCCTCCCCAGCTCATGCGCGTGCGCTCTCTCTCTCTCTCTCAAATAAGAAATCAACATTTAAAAATAAATAAATAAATTGGACTCCACCTGCTCTTTGAAAGACACCCTTAAGAAAAAAATGAAAAAGCAAGCTACAGGCTGGTAGAAAAATATTCTTAATACATATACCAGACAAAGAACCCAATACATATATCAAAGAAATGACTGGTGTCCAGAATATATAGATAATTTCTATCAATCACCAAGAAAAACAAACAGGCACATAAAAAAGGGGGGCAAAAAACTTGAACAGACACTTCATAAAAGAAGTAGAGTAATGTAATCATGGTTTGAGGAAGCAAAATGATCAAATTAGTATTCAAGGGTTGATTTTTAAATGCTTTTGTTTTAATGTAATTTTTTTCCAAATTATACTCTGATTTATTACACATATCTAAACCAATGATTTTCAATGCTGGTTGCATATTAGAATCACTTAGGAACCTTTAAAAATACCAGTGCTCAGGTTGCATCCTTGACCAGATTCATTGGGGGGAGGGTCCTGAGGATATCAGTACTATTTGAAAGTTTTTGGTGATTATAGCATGCAGTCAGAGCTGAGAACCCATGTGCTGATACTCACTTGATGTGTTATACTTCTGACTCCAGGTCTGAGAGAAGCTTACATAAACTGTGCTGAATTTGTACTATGAAAATCTGATTTATCATTGCCAACTTTCCGGACATATATTAGGCATTATACAACAGGAACCTACAGGGAGTGAGTAATGCCAGCTGTTAGCTAGAGAGGGACTATTGTTTCAAGGATCACGTAAAAGCCTTTGTGGTGTTGAGGCTGCAGAATTGGCAACCAACATCTCATTTAATGGTTTATTTACCTACCATTTTTATCAATTTATCTTTCTTACTCTGATGATGTAGACAGCAGGATCCTTTTAAATTTGGATCAAATATGTTAGGCATAGCCTATTACCTCAGTAACCAGTGCTGCCAACTGTGTTTTATTGGAGGTTGATGGTGTGAGCCAAAGGTGGCTTGTTGTAACAACAGTGGCAGGAATAACTTACTGGGCTAAAATTGAGGCTATTCGTTTTAGTTGCAGGATGCCATTTCCTCCTATCTCCGTTTACAGACTTATCAAGTTGCCTTTAAGTCACACTGTCACACTTATATAATGTCAGTGATTCCACCATTAAACATTTTTCTCTCACATGACAGAATTTCATTACTATTATTTAGAACTGGTCTAATCATAATTTTGGCATTAAAGCTCTTCTCATTTCCTTTCAGTCCTCTGCATGAGTCTTTTCTCCCTTCCTTTTCTTCCCTAAACAATTGTAATGAACACTTTCTTAACCTCTTTACTACCTCTCCATTACTTTTTTCTTTTATTAAGGATGTTGCTTATGGTTAAAAATTATATTTGAGCTGGGTCCCTGCCTCTCTCTTCCTCCCTCTTTCCCTCTGTCCTTCCCTTCTTTCCTTTCTTCCTCCTTTCCATTCCCTCGTATATTTATCAAGAACTTCTCCAGGAGGATCATTCAAGAGCTAATTGGGCTTTTACCTTAGAATGGAAATCAGTAGTTTTAAAAAACAATCACTGTTAGAAATATAATAGGGAAAAGAAACTGCAGTGAAATATATACCTAGAAATCAAACTGGATGAATATGGGGTATGGAAACCTAGCCAACCTTCTTTGCAGGTGGAGAGGCAGGGGGCAAGTCATGTCTGAGTTTGTGTGTCTGCCAGATATTACTTTTAATAAGTCATCAGGTAGGATTGCATCTACTTTAATCTTAGATGCTGTACTCTAAACCTCATTTATAAACATCATCTACATTCCTAGGTTGCTTATATATTACACTAAAAAGGTTAGATTCAATTTGCTTCCAGCTCTAGCACTTTGTAATTCTATGTGCAGTGCCTTATTTAGACCAGAATTCACTTGGTAACCTCTTTACCACGGTTTGCCACCAGAGGACAGGAGAAACTATGGTTTAATTCTGAGTAATTTCTAATCATAGGAGGAACAGCTGTTCAAGAAAGGTATCCCAAAGTAAGTCAATATGAGGGGTTCAATTCAGAGATCTGTCCAGGAAGTAGGAAGTCTTCAAAGAATGGGAAGCAGGCTTTGATAGTTCCCACTGTTTAATAATATACTTGCCCAGCTTTTATCCTGGTTAATTCCTACACATCCTTCAGACTCAGGTCACTTCCTCTGCAGGCCTGCCCTAGCTCTAGAGCCTGCGTTAGGCACCATTCCTCTGGATTTCCTCCTTTATAACATGTAACACATGGTATTGCAATAATAATTTCTTGTGTACTTTTCTGACTCTTCCACTGGACTGGGATCAGGGATCAAGTTTTTCAGCTCCAAAACACTAGCACATACTATAGTATGAAATACATTGTAAATGCACAGTGATTTTTTTTTAAATACATGAATGAGTATTCAGATATTCTGTCTGGGTGGTTATAATGTCCATAGTTCTCTTCTGCTGGTGGCAGCTTCAGTACTGGGGAGCCAAACACTTCATGGCCCTTTGCAGTGTAAACCTTTAGTCATTGACATTGGCAAAGTTTTTCTACACATGTTTCTAATGTACCTTCTCTCAGGTTTCAGTTTTATAGTTAAAGTTTTATATTTTATGGCTAAAAGTTTTTATTGTGTGCTTAAAAATGTATTACAGCATTACTCTAACACTTTAAATTAGGTGTCCTACATTTACAATGTGAAATATTTATATATACACCTTTACATAGATGTTAAATATATAGCTATGGTTAGAAACAATGTGGATTCATGTAAAGAGCACCAGCTCCCTCAGTAACCAGTTATTTGAACTCAAGCAAACCTTTCCATTTTAGTTTTAAAATAGTAGCAACAAAGCAACAAAGGCAGAGCTTGCCTCAGATAATGAATTTGGAAGAGTTTGAAAGCTAGAACAACACACTGTGTTAATAAAATGGCACTACCTGCTGATCTCTTCTGGATCCTTAATGACTCAGAACTGTTCTCGAAAGCATCTTCCTCCCTGAATAGTACAGATATGTGCTTGATAAACCTTGTTTATGGGCACATTGCAGTTTTCCTCGGATTAACTAACATGTGAACACGCATGCTCTCTCGGGGAATGCTTGGGGGATCCTGCAGGAAGCTTGGGAAGTTTAAATTCTAGACTCTTATTTTTGAAACCCTTTGTTGATGTCCACCCACTCATTGTGCAGACACGCTCCTAGATTGCCTGGTTTACCTGTCAGAAATCATTATCCAGTCAGCTGCCCAACCCAGAAACCTCTAATCTGTCTCACTTCCCTCCCATGTGCTGTCAGTCACTTGCTGCTTTCCGTGTCTGTGCTATCATCTCCTCTCTCCATGCACGCTGCTGCTGCTGCTCTAGGGCCAGCCCTCCACATCTCTTCACTGCACTATTGCCATGGCCTCCGCTCTGCATTGCTCTCAGCAACTGGCCTTTCCTTTCTCTCATCCAAGCCATCCGCTGTGCTTCACGCCTCCCACGCATGTACGAAACCTCCATTTTACCAGTTTCTGGGAACTAAAAGCCAAATCTTCTTTATCTGGCCCAAAAGTTCCCCACAGGAGGTGGTTGGTCCCCTTTTTAGCTTCTCAGCCCCGGCTTCCTCCAAATCATCAGCATTGATATTGATACTCCCAATCTCATCATCATCATTCCCACCACCACCACCACCACAGTAACAACTTACCATGGGCCACACACTGTGCTGCGAGCCAACCAGAGTCTTCTCAATTTGTCTTCACCACAGTCAAGCATAGTGGTGATGTGGAGGAGAAAATTAAGGCTTGAGGAAACTCAGTACAAGCTAGGAAGCAGGTCCTCAACTTGGGACCACTGAGACTTCAGAGAAAACTTTAAGTCACTGCTTCCTTGCCATTCTTCTCAAAGAGGAGGCACCTTTACTGCCCCTCTGTTCATCCATGCTGTCCCAAATGCTCTTTCCTCTTCTCTACCTATCAACTTCCAACTCATCCCTTAAGGTGCTGCCCGTACTCTACCTTTCTCATGGTAGAGGGACTGTGGAAGATTCTAATGGCCACAATGCTAGGAAATAGCATAATTGGGGTTGAAATAAAGACACAGCACAACTGTAGTATTCCTTTCATCAAAATAGCTGTTTTGATGGATACCACTAGCACAGGTTTGGCAATCTATCCAAGACAACTTGTTGATCGCAGTAGCATTCTGTTTTGCAGCATAATCTCAGGTTTCTTGGAAGGTGACCTTTAAGAGTTCTATTAACCCATCTCCCAACTTTTCCTTCCTGCAAACACAGAAATAATTGGAAGGAGGACTGTTTATGTTCTTGGGGGACATGTTCCAGGTAAAGCAAAAATAACCAGTTTCTTAGTTCTCCCCTTTCTTATTTTGTCTTGCATAATGCAGCTGTTAAGTCAAAACGGGTTGGTCCCCTGCAAGGAGACTCTAAGCCATTAGTGGCTTCTGCTAATTGACGTAGACTGGAATTGAAATCGATGCACAGTGGGAAGTCCAGTTATCTTTTCACCAGCAGAAACCTAACACTCTTGTTCCTTAGAAGATGCTAGTCAAGTTCAGCTAGATTTTGAAAGCTCTCTGGATGCCTGGACAGGCCATTTTGTGTAAGATTGCACTGCTCACTCTTTATGAAGAAAGTTCCTTAGTGTAAAATGAAAATTCTGCTTCCCTAAACTAGTTAATTAAATTACTGCAAATAATGGCATTATTTTATGATGGGAAATCAAATAGAAAACTAAGGAGTGAAAACACATAAAACAATAGTATAAATAGTGGTTCTTAATTGAGGATGAGCAGCAGAATAACTTGGGGAAAAGTTTCTAAATATATACCATGAGAGCCATCTCTCATTTCCCCCAGTTCTAACTCAGTATACCTGGGATGTTGCCAGATATTGAATTTTTTTTCCCCAAAAGCTTTTTAAGTAATTCTGATGTACTTATACTGGATTATAAATGGGGGTGATGGTCTCAAACCATGTTACTAGCCTTACACAGCCTTAACTTTTCATCCTCTTATATCAAAATACAATACAATATCACTGCCTGATATGCAAATTCAAATTTCCAGTCAGAGGCTTAGGACACATGACCTAGGAGTTTAGATCCTATAATAAAATGTTCTTCCACTTCTGGAATTAAACAGGACCTTGGCCAATCTCTATTTTAATGGTATTTCAAACTAGTTTTGGAAACTGAAACCTTTTTTTCCCCCCTAATAAAGGTAGTACTGACTGTAAAAATAGATGAAACAGGAGATCACTTGAGTGAAGTGAGGCCTGTATAACTGCCTCCCATTTCCTCTGGGCCTTGAGTGACTTCCTTGATTCCCTGGGGGCTCCACAGTTATAACCGCTGGTGGTGTAATCCTTCCATTTCACAGGTGAGGAAATCAAGGGCAAGTGAAGAGAAGCACCTTGCCTTGGAAACCGTTGTTGGAACACGAGAGTCCAAACTGCCAGTGGAATGCATTTTCCTTTACTGTAATTATGACTTTTGCTGGGAGAGGATATTAAGAGATATAATGGGCTGCTGTTATCCTCATTAACATTTTGAACAACAACATGCCATTCCTACTCTTGGACTTATAACTGCTAAAATAAATGGAAAAATACATGTAAAATTAAATTAGCTTTATTATCCCATTAAAGGAACCATTTGATTTTGTCAGTTGGGAAAAATCTAATAAAATCAGATGTTATATTAATTAAGTAGAGTAATATAATGAAACTTCAAATTGTAAAATTGGATCCGGATAGGGCCCTGTAGAGGAGGTGATATGTTATCTCATCATATGAAATCTCATGGGGATTTCTCTACTATACATTCTATGGCAGAATGTAGAAATTAGTTGAATCTCTCCCTCTAGTCAAAAAAAGACTAAGAAGCATTACAAAGGGAAATTATGATGTTAGAAAAAAAAAACAAACCATTTAACTCAATGTGATCTCCTTACTTTGGCAACAATTGGGCTTATCTTAAAAACTTCCAAAGCGAGGCTGCTTCAATTTAAGTTGTTAATAAACTTGCACATTTCAGAGTTGTTTTTTTTTTTCACATGTCATTTTTAAATACACCTATTTACTAGTTAAGTCATAGAATGTGTTGATTTGCATACATTCAATTTAGGTCGAATAACCCTAAGCCATATAATACTGTGGACATTTTATTTGAAAAAGGAAAACAAAAGAATAATGTAAATCTCCACTGCCAACCCTCCCCCCAAAAGGCTAATCCTGCCTTATTTTCTCCAGCTGGCAGAATATAGGGCCTTGCATTTCAAACTTCAGTCTTTATTTTGTGATAGCATTAAAGCACATTTGAAGGGAACATATGTAATTTAATGGGATGTTACCTAGTATATTACTAATGACATTTCCTAAAAAGCAAAACTTAATAAAAATATGAAACAAATATTGAATGTTTTTGAATAGCAGGTGACATTGGACAGAAAAATAGCTCTTCTGTCACCAACATTAAATGGAACATTTTAGATGGAGGGGAATTCCTGAGGCACTAGAATACTAAATCCTGCGTTTATTGGGGGATGCAAGATGATGAGATAAATAGATATGACAAAATAAAGGGGGGATGGAGTTGGTGCTAGGTAATTCACTGAGGAGGGCGGAATAATCTGTACTTGGTAGGATTTAAGATTGCCGTGAGACCCACTGAAGGCTTCTGCGCAGCATGAGGAGAGAATCTTGTCTTAAATTATCAAACAAATTAAAAATAGCAAAATTTTGGTTAAGACAATCCATCTGTTCCAAAGCGTTAGACAGAGAGAGACTGAGGAAACCTCCAGGAAGGCTCCTGGGGTCTAAGAGTAGAAGGATGGTCACCCTGCAGCTGATTCTCCTCTGGGCCTCATTCAAGTTTATTGTGCCTGATCTAGCCAGCCTTGAAGGTAATATTTGGGAGTTAGAAAGTGAAAATACCTGAGATCAATATTTTGTAAAGGTACCCAGGATTCCAGTGCTCAATAACAAGGGAAGACAGAGACAAACTGACGCTGTAGCCATGGTTCCCAATGCTGGGTCACAGTAAAATTGCCTGGGGGGAGCTTTGGAAAAAAAATTCCACTGACTGGGCCCCTCCTAGGTCATTCAAATCAGTCCTTGGGGGGTGATGCATAGGTATTACAAGGATTTGTTAAAAACTCTGCAGGTGATTTAATGTGCAGCCAGCCTTGAGAACTTCTTTTCTATAATAAGAATACAATAGCAATACTTCCCATAGAAACAGAGAGAGCCATCTCTCTAATCAGACCATACACTGCTATTTGGCAAATTTGATGTCTGTAAATACAAGAGAAAGATGGGGGGTGGGGTCTTGTCCTTTAAGGGGGAATGTATCTGTTTCTTTTGTGGACAAAATAATTTCCTAGAGTGTAAATTATCTTTAAAAAAAAAAAAACAATTCTGTAGGAGACATTTCCAAGAATATATCAGCTTTTTGGCTGGCAGGAAGAAGTCACAATCTGGTTACAAAGAGAGCCAATATATTATATAAGAACATCTTGTCATAGACTTAATTCTGTGATTCTGGTGTGCCCGTGAATATTTTTGATGGTGAAGACAAGTCTTAAATTATTTTTTCCTAGCACATAAGCATTGAATACGAGGAATTTGAGATTTTGTCTGTTAAGCATTCTAGTTCTATTTGCAAGTCAGAGAACAAATTCAGATGTATAGACCTTAGTAGTTTTATTCAGCAGAAAGCAGAGGGAAAAAATGTCAATGAACAACCACTGGTGGAACCCAGGTGATTTTCAGTGACTTGGTGCCATTTTATTATTTCAAAGTCAGTTTTTAACTTTTTTGTTTAATGTTTATTTACTTTTGAGATGGAGAGAGACAGAGCATGAGTGGGGGAGGGGCAGAGAGAGAGGGAGACACAGAATCTAAAGCAGGCTCCAGGCTCTGAGCTGTCAGCACAGAGCCTGATGCAGGGCTCAAACCCACAGACCATGAGATAATGACCTGAGCTGAAGTTGGATGCTTAACTGACTGAGCCACCCAGGTGCCCCTCAGAGTCAGTTTTAATAACAGTCATGCCTTTAGGAAGCAACTACCCTAAAAATAAAAAGAAGAACCACCAAGAGTGTCTGCTGTAAATTGTGAGAATTAATCACCTTGCTGATACTACCTTGAGTGACGTCCAGCAAGTACTTCAAGGCATAATAGGGGGCAACATCAATATCTCATGCATGAATAAGGCCCAGAAATGGGAAAGTCTAGGTTATTGTGCAGTGAGCTGGAATTATGTGGTGGTTGTAGGAAATTTGCTTATTTACAAAAGGACCCTAAGCAGAGATCAGAGGCATGAAAAGCAAAGTCCAGCCACCTAGAAAAAGGCAATGGCCAGGTGAGTTAGCAAGAGAACAAGAGAAGAGGTTCTGGAAATAGCTCCATTCTGAAGGGGACACCAGTCATATTAAGGCAGAAACCCAGATCTACACACTGAGCCATTGTGGAAGAAATAGGGTATAATATCAGCTACATAGGTCCCAGACTAGTCCATTGATAGCCTCCAAGTCCCAGTAGAAGGTAAGATGAAGGCTTTTCAAATTCTTGCTGCTCCAGCTAGCATTTATTGTGGGTACTGGAGCTAGACTGGTGTGCAGGTGGGGCTAGATGGTTGATTCAGGTATGGGGGGCTACAAAGATACAGAAGAAATGAGGCAGTAGCTGATCAGGAGTTGCTCCCAGGGAATATGATCCTGATCTTGCCGCTTCCAGAAATAGCCAGTAATGGTACACCAAGAAAATTAACTTATTGTCACCTACCAAAATAATTTACTTCTTTCCTCTCTTACTTTCCTCTTTGCTAATGGAGATAGAACACCAAGTATAGTTGGAAGAAGGTTCTCTTTATTTTTTTTAAATTTTTTTAACCTTTATTTATTTTTGAGACAGAGAGAGACAGAGCATGAATGGGGGAGGGGCAGAGAGAGAGGGAGACACAGAATCTGAAACAGGCTCCAGGCTCTGAGCTGTCAGCACAGAGCCCGACGTGGGGCTCGAACTCATGGACTGCGAGATCACAACTGAGCCAAAGTCGGACGCCTAACCGACTGAGCCACCCAGGCGCCCCAGAAGGTTCTCCTTAAAGCTCTCAAATTTTATGTAGGCTCCAAGCAGAGGTTTTCAGTTGGAGTGCATCACCTTTGGAGCTTTATCAAACTAAACATACCACTACCTTCTCTTCATCCCCATATTTTTCTGGAAATTCTGATTATGTTCTTTCCTTCTATCCCTCAGCCTCCCTACCCAGACACAATGCAGAAATCTTCCATATTTAAGATCCTTTTTCAGTGTCATTCATGACACTTGTAACTATGTATTTAATGTATTCCCTGCTAGGATGTGGACCATGATATTGATTTCTATGAGGGAGGAATCTGTGTCTGAAGTGGAGAAAGCATTTAGTAAATATCTAAATGAATGAGTCAATCTACTTGCTTATTGGTTTTTTAATTCAACACATTCATTGGCCCTCCTGCTTTAACAACCATAATGTAGAGAACATCTGAAGTCTTTTTATTTATTTAAAAAAATTTTTTAAATGTTTATTTATTTTTGAGAGAGAGAGACAGAGCATGAGTGGAGGAGGGGCACAGAGAGGGGGACACAGAATCTGAAACAGGCTCCAGGCTCTGAGCTGTCAGCACAGAGCCTGATGCGGGGCTTGAACTCAGGAACTGTGAGATCATGACCTAAACCAAAGTTGGACGCTTAACTGACTGAGCCACACAGATGCGCCTTATTTATTTTTTAATTACGTTACTTCCTAATCATCGTTCTCATTTTATTTATTTATTTTTCTTTTTTTTCCTAAGATGTTTTAAAATTTAAATTCAAGTTAGTTAACATATAGTGTAGTATTGATTTCAGGAATAGAATTTAGTGATTCATTCCATTTTTATAACTTTCAGTGCTTATCCCAACAAGTGCTCTCCTTAATGCTCATCACCCACTTAGCCCATCCTCCCACCCACCTCCCCTCCAGCAACTTTCATTTTGTTCAAACCCTAGGGTTTGCCTCCCATTCTGTTTTCATCTTATTTTATCTTTTCCTTCCCTTCCTCTATGTTCATCTGTTTTGTTTCTTAAATGCCACATGAGTCAAAGCATATATTTGTCTTTCTCTGACTTATTTTGCTTAGCATAATATACTCTAGTTCCATCCACATTGTTACATATGGCAGGTTTTCATTCTTTTTGATCGCCAAGTAATTTTCCATTGTGCGTGTGTGTGTGTGTGTGTGTGTGTGTGTGTGTGTGTGTGTGTGTATGCCACCTCTTCTTTTATCTTCGTCAGTCGATGGACATTTGTGCTCTTTCCATAGTTTGCCCATTGTTGATAGTGCTGCTATAAACATTGGGTTGCATGTGACCCTTTGAATCAGCATTTTTGTATCCTTTGGATAAATACCTAATAGTATAATTCCTGGGTTCCTGGATAGATCTATTTTTAGTTTTTTGAGGAACCTCCATGCTGTTCTCCAGAGTGGCTGCATAGTTTGCATTCCTACCAACAAGGCAAAAGTGTTCCCCTTTCTCTGCATCCTTGCCAACTTTTGTTGTTTTCTGAATTGTTACTTTTAACCATTCTGACAGGTGTGAGGTGGTATTTCATTATGGTTTTGAATTGCATTTTCCTGATGATGAATGATGTTGAGCATCTTTTCATGTGTCAGCCATCTGGATGTCTTCTTTCGAAAAGTGTCTATTCATGTCTTCTGCCCATTTATTCACTGGTTAGTTGTTTTTGGCTGTTGAGCACCTACTAGCATGCATATACATACTCTCACGCTCTCTCTCTCAAAAATAAACATTAAAAAACAACAACAAAAAGAAGTTGCTGCTGCCAAGGTCAAAGAGATTGCTATGTGTTTTCTCCTCTAGGATTTTGACGGTTTCCTGTCTTATGTTTTGGTCTTTCATCCATTTTGAAATTATTTTTGTGTATGATGTAAGAAAGTGGTCCAGTTTCATTTTCTGCATGTTGCTGTCCAGTTTTTGCAACACCATTTGCTGGCAACTATCTTTTCTCTCTTTTTTTTTTTTTATGTTTATTTTTGAGAGAGTGCAAACAGGGGAGGAGCAGAGAGAGACACACTGAATCTCAAGCAGGGTCCAGGCTCTGAGCTGTCAGCACAGAGCCCGACATGGGACTCAAACCCATGAACCACCAGATCATGACCTCAGCCGAAGTCAACAGCTTAACCAACTGAGCCACCCATGCGCCCCTAGACTGTCTTTTTTCCATTGGATAGTCTTTCCTGCTTGTTGCAAATTAGTTAGCCATATATCTGTGGATCCGTTTCTGGGTTCTCTATTCTGTCCCACTGATCTATGTGTCTGTTCTTGTGCCAGTTGCCAATACCATGTAATATAGCTTGAAGTCTGAAATTGTGATGCTTCCAGCTTTGGTTTTCTTTTCCAGCATGACTTTAGCTATTGGGGGTCTTTTGTGGTTCCATACAAATTTTAGAATTGTTTGTTCTAACTCTGTGAAGAATGCTGGTCTTATTTTGAAAGGGATTACACTAAATGTGTAGAATGCTTTGGGTAGTATTGACATTTTAACAGTATTTGTTCTTCCAGTCCATGAGCATGGAATGTTTTTTTTTTTAATTTCTTTGTGTCATCTTCAGTTTCTTTCATAAGCATTCTGTACTTTTCAGCATATAAATTTTGATCATCATTCTCATTTTAAATGACTTTATATATGGGAGGATGAAAAAGGTCTATATTTATTCTGAAATATACTACAAAATGCACTCTTAGACAAAATTTCTCCTTTCTGTCACCTCAGATTGTTGAAGGGAGAGGGATATGGATATTATATGAAGGAATCTAGTTGATGGCCTCCCAGAGATGGAGATTATACTCTCTGTCCTATTATCCACTATCATCAGCATGACTAAGTAGTTTTATTGTATCATAGAAGTTATGTCTCCTCAGAACACAGCAATACTATGCAGATGAGTGAGTGAACTGGATAACAGTACATTTATGTGCCAATTTTATTTATAGTTCCATGGTTACTGTATTATGATCATTCTTTAACTCTGTGAGCTCCCTGGACTTGTTTTTGTTTCTTTATTATAGCTCACTTATTATTCAGAAAGCTTACATAACAGTTCCACTGATTTGATAAGAGTTGGAATTACCTGATAATATTGAATGTTTGGCCCAATAAATCAGTTGATGAAGAACACTTGTGTGAATCATGGGAATAACTGATGAAAGAATAATGAATGCTCTTCCAGCCACTGGGGTTGCTTCGATGATAGCTTTTGTTAGATAGGTGTAATTTTGCTAAGGCTCAGTCTGGATTAACCTGATCTAATAGTTTTTTTTTTTTTAAGTTTATTTATTTATTTTAAGAGAGAGAGAGATAGAGGCAGAGAGGCAGAGAGAGAGGGAGAGAGATTCCCAAGCAGACTCTGTGCTGTCAGCGTGGAGCCCAATGTGGGGCTCAAACTCACAAACTGTGAGATCATGACTTGAGCCGAATCCAAGAGTCAGCTGCTTAACCCACTGAGCTACCCAGGCACCCCATGATCTAATAGATTTTTATGGCAAATGTGAGTTTTCAAAGTTTCCTGTTTTTCTGCATTCTCCTCCCAACTACCATTTATGTCTTTTGGCTCTTTGTCTATGAGAATTTAGAATCCCTGTTACCCCTTCAATTTTAGGGTTTTTTTCCTACCCTACTGTAAGTGGACTGTAACTTTTCTATGAAAGGCATGTTATCTACTTTGTCTCAACTTGTGATATCTGGCACCTAAACAGAGCCTAGGACAATGAAATCCTGCAGTAAAAACCTGTTGAATATGTAAACTTACCTACTAGCCCACTTTGAATAAGGTGAGGGTGAATCTGATTAACAAGTGCATACATTTTAAAAGTAACTGAATATTGACTGTATCCTACAACTTATCTGACTTGACTTTTTGGTCTCTGTAGAACTCCATATTCTTTATCACTTTTATGCACATGATATTCTTCTGTGGCATTTGTCCTAACTATCCAGGCAGACCACTGTTGTTACTTTCCTGTGACCTTATTCTTCTCTTCTCCCCTTTGGGCCTACAAGTAAACTAGACCAGAAATCTCTCTTCTCTGTTCAGCGAGTTGTCCTTTCAAATTCCTTCTCTAAAAATTTTAACAATTCTGATTTAGGAAGCTTTATCTCAAGGACAAAAGGGTTGGGAATATGAAAGAATCTGAAAAAAGGCTACATCTCCCCTTGCCCTGCCAAAATCCCCCACATAAGATGGTCTTTTTTTCAACCTACTGATTTGCTTCTTTCAGCTCTCCTTTAGGATGTAAACCCATTGGACACAACAGTGTAATCCATTATATTTCAAACTGCTTCAGGCGATTTAGATTTTCAACTCAGGGTAAAAACAATACAGTTTCAACTGTCATGACTTCAGTATTATCTGTGGTAGGAAAGATTGTAATTAACAGAATTATTATAGATACTAATTTTTGAAACCTATACTGAGATGTTTTAAAGTTGAATCATATCAAAAATCAAGTGAGACATAATTAAAATTACTTGGTCAATAAATATTTTTAAGTAGCTACTCTGTCTTAACTTTAGGTTTTTGGTTTTTGGTTTTTGTTTTTTTGAAAACAACAGAAAATAGACAAAAGAACATTAAAATTTAAAGATAACAAGCAGCATTTTGGTATATTTATTTGACTCAATGTATTATTTTTTATATGAATTCCACAAAAATCAGCCATGCCAGAAGCAATTTATAACCCATATGATATTGGTGGATATATCATAACACACTCTCCTTTAGAATGAACACTTCTGAAAAAGCTATACATTTTTGAGCTGAAAGTGAACCATTAATAAATATTTCTGTTAGTGGTGGTTTTTGTGTTTTGTTTGTTTTATAACCATATGTGGACCTGGTAGAAATCCTTCTAAGCACCAAGGTTTATTAAAGCAGACCTGGGCAACACCAAGATGTTAAAGAACAGAGGGATTATGGGTGCTGAGAGCAGGGATCTAGGGTTGGAAGACGGCATTAAAGGTAGCCGGGATCTGCTACATGTTTCTCTCCTGACAGAAACACATCACGAAGCAAAGACATAGCAGGAAACAAAACAATCAAAGGTCAATCTTCTTTTCTTAAAAATAATGCTACTGTATAAGACTTTTTAAAAAGATATATGATTATGAAAATAATTCAACTTCTTACATTTATCTTTTTGAAATTAGGGATTATTCTGTCTCGCTCAGTAAAGATGCCCTGCTTTCAGTGAGACACAAATCCACTGTGTAACAATTTGGAGGTCATTTCGACAAAATCTTTCAACATAATGTGGTATTTTTTTCAACTGCAGGCCTACATATGTCACCTCTTAATACTCATTACATAGGGAGGGAGTTTAAGGTAATAAATAGACCAGAACATGCCCCATGCTTTAGAGCCCTGATCCACTTGTCTGACTTTGTTCTAATTTATTCTAAATTGGATATAGAGTGAACAGTACTGTCCCTTATCATTATATTTCATTATAATAATTTAATTTTTATAACTTATTGCTCTACCTATGTCATATGGCCAAATTTCCCCCTCCATTATTGGAGCTAGCTTGTTGAATTAGAATTAGAGATGGGTCACATTTCAGAGACACCACAACTTTGTTCTGGTAAGAATTCTTATCTGAAACAAATAGACCATTCTTCATATTCAATTTTAGCAGTGAAGTTAATCCAAAGTAAATACCAAAATAAATTGTTGCCTTAGTGTGTACCTTATAACAATGAATCTTGTGAATTATAAAGATTTCCAATGAAGTTGTGTCCAGCAAAAATTGGGGTCAGAAAAAAATTTAGAACTAACTAGTTCATCTACTAATTTAAAATTCATAGTTTTAAGTCAGATATACTTTGTTTTCTATATCTTATGCAGAAGAGGTTTGGCAGTTCTAAATTTTCTCTGTCATCACAGAAGCTAGATTATCCCAAAGTAATCATTGCATTTAGCTCAGAAACACAACTGCCCTAACAAAATGTTTCATTACACAAGGTTTACTCTGCTGTATTTCTGAAATAGTATAGATAACTGTAGCAGAATTTTTTAATATATTACTCTAGTAGATGTGTACCTTATGTTTTGATACTGCAGCTTTAATGCAGCCCTACTGAAACAAGGGTCTTTCCCTCTCTTTTTTTATTTTGGGTATACTTTGAAGCAGACTTTTTGCTAGGAGCAATTTGATGTGGGGACACTTATACATTATATATTTAAAAAAATCATTATTGTTTCATTTTGTTACTAAGTGCTAGGCAAAATAGATATTTTCCTTATAACCTTGAAAATAGATATTTGCCACCAAATACTCTCTACTCATTGACCATGGAAATCAGGAATAAAGTGGTTTACAGGTGGAGTAAGGTCTCTGAGGGCAGAACTGTAAACCACAGAGGGTAATTCCCAGACATTGGAGCCTAATGGAGTTTACCCAGTTGGATTCGACATTGCTTAGCACCAGTGATTCCTGTCTCCCTTCCATTTTCTTCCTTTGGAATGGGAATGTCTACAACTATTTTCCTATGCTGCTTCACTATTGTATTTTTGGAGCAGATCATTTATTCTCTAATTTCACAAGTCTGCAGATAGAGAGGAGTTTTGCCCCAGAATGGCTCATACCTAGAGTGTCATCCGTACCTGATTTAGATTATTTAGATGAAGACGTTTGAGCTGCTGGTATTTAGGTGAGATTTTTTACTTTGAGTTGGTGTTGTAATTATTTAGACTCTGTGGGATATTGACAAAGAGTGAATGTATTTTGTATGTGGGATAGATGGGAATCTTTGGGGACAAGAGGATGGGTATAGTAGGCTGAATAATGACAGTTATGTCCTTGTCCTCATCCCTGAAACTTGTGATGGTTACCTCGTAGGGCAAAAAGGAACCTTTAGAAGTACTCAAGTTAAATATTTTGAGACTGGGAGATTATCCTAGATTATCTGAGTAGCCTGATGTAATCACAAATGTCCATATAACAGGGACACAGGAGGAGTCAGAGTTAGTAGGGAAAGTGATATGATGATGGAGGCAGAGATTAGAGTAATATGTTTTGAAGATGGAGGAAATGGCTACAAGCCAAAGAATACAAGTGACAATAAGAATCTGGAAAAGACAAAGAAACCAATTCCTCCCTAGAGCCTCCAGAAAGAATGCAGCCCTGTGGACAGCTTTAATTTTAGCTCAGTGAAACTGATTTCAGACTTTTGACCTCCAGAATTAAAAGATAATAAATTCAGTTGTTTTAAGCCACTAAATGTGTGGTAATTTCTTACAATAGCAATAGGAACTAATACTGAGGGTCCATATGAAACTGCTTTATAAAGATGAGTTCTGGTACAAAACTGAAAATTCCTTGAATATTTAATTCATACTTCTTGAAAAAAATCAAACAAATATAAAAATAAAATTATGTAATGGGAGTGGGAGTTGGAGATGAAGTCAAAGTCAGAAATGTCTGCTGCACACATTACTGGGTAATAAAGAAGAGGAATTTTACAATTTGGCAGGGATGCTTTAACTAGTGTCCAAAAAACTGCATTAAAAACATTTTTATTTTGGTTTTCCTAGATATTTTCTCTCCTTTGTCACCCACCCCCACTCCTCTATAGCATTTCAAGTTGGACCTGCAGAGACACTTTTGAAGGTTAAATGAAGTTCAAGGGCTTCAATTCTTAGTTTCCCTGCTGAGACAAAAGATACACTAATTAATGGCTTTTATGAAGTCTTGGCTTTTACTGGAAATAAAACCAAATAATTCCTCTGAAGACTTTATAACTAATTGCTGTTTAGCATAATTTGATTTGAATTTCTCATGGAAAACAGTTGAATGGAAACAGAGTTGATTATTATGAATCCAAAAGTTTCTTCATTTTAAGATTAGTCATGCTAAAAGCCAGTATATCATTATAAATTTTATTCTGCAACACATTTTTTTTGTTTGTTTTGCTGTACTGTATGTGTTGGAATGAAATGAGTATTTGGGGGAACAAAGAATTTATTACATTAAGTGGTCTAAAACCTTTGTTACCTAAAAATTTCAAAACAATAAGTTGCTCTAGATTGAAACATTTTCTGGATAAAATCTATCCTTTTAATCAAAAAGCAAATGTTGGGATGAGGGGGGATATATCTTATATATTATATATGCATATAAGCTGTGTGTGTATGTGTAGAAGCCATATTTATCTTTGCATGTTTTGGTTTTTATTTTAAACATTCTGGAAGGAAACATATATAAATTATACTTAGTTGTGATTTTTAAATTATATGTGTGATATAAATTAACTTTACCTTAGTGATATTGTACTTGCAATAAGACACTATTTCTTTGAGACAATGCATAAGGACACAAGAACAAGCTTGCTGAGATGCATAAAACCTGGGTGTACACAAGATTCAGGACATGCCCATGAAGAGTCACAGGTATGGCTGTGACCTTTCTAAAATGTAGCATAAAAAAGTAATATCATTACTTACATGTTTTAGTATATATGGAAAAAAAGATAAAGTACAACTTGTTATTGCAAACTGGAGAAATTTCTTCGTAAGGCCCTGATAAAAATGGCATGTTGTAATTCAATGAGCAAAGTCCTCAACATCTTTAAAGCCATTACTACAATGATTTTATAGGACTTTTTCAAATAAAGAGTCTTCATATTTGCTAATGGTTTGAAGCCAAAGTAAAGTTTGAATAAAAACAATCTTAATCAGAATCTGCCAAGTCTTCAAATCCGAGACTTCCTAAAAGACTTTGAAATTGTACCCTTTATAAATGGCAATATGATATTTAGAATAGGATTTGTGTTTGTTACAATCCTATGTGAAATCTGGTTGTTGTATCATTAATCATCTTTTATTTAAATTGAACTTCCTTCCTTCCTTCCTTCCTTCCTTCCTTCCTTCCTTCCTTCCTTCCTTCCTTCCTTCCTCCCTTCCTCCCTCCCTCCCTCCCTCCCTCCCTCCCTCCCTCCCTCCCTCCCTTCCTTCCTTCCTTCCTATATTTTTTCCCTCCTTGCTGTTTTCCTCCCTCTCTCCCTTTTTCTCTTCTTTTCCTTCCTACTTTGTCCTTCCATTCCTTGCTTTCCATTTCTTACATCGCTTATGTCCTTTTTGTCTTTTTTTAGCCTTCCTTCTTTTTACTACCTAAGAGTACAAGTCGAAGTAGAATCTAAAATGCTGAGCACATTCTCTGGGGCGACTATGAAAACTTTTTAAATGATTCTCAAGTTATTGAAGTGAGGGTAAAACCTTCACCTCTGAATTCAGAAGGCACTGTGTTGAGATGTCATTAATAATATTTTGAAATCTCTTGGAACATCTTATTCTCACTGGCTCCCTAATTGTCTTGACCAGCCCTCAATGCAAACACTCTTGGACACTTAAGAAAAGGAATGGGAAGAAACTGGTGGCGGGGGGTGGGGGGGGTGGGCAGTGATCATTTTCTACTCAAATGTTTCATATTGCACATGCAACAAGTGAGTTATTAAGAAATATTTTGCTGTCTTCTCTTGATATTTTAGATTTATCACTTAAAGGATGCAAAGTTGTTTTCCCCTACATGCTTCTGTGTTCTCATGTCTAGATTTTGTTCCATGGGTGGAAAGAACTTAGACTATATTCTAAGAACATTTCCACCAATTTAAGACAGCAGATCAATGAGCAGAATGTCCTCTCCCCCATTTTCCAGGCAGTGTAATTGTAGGTTCTGCCACAATCTAAGAAAGAATGCAGGAAGATATTGGACTTACTGTTAGTCTAGTTGTATGGCTTCATCCCTAGATTCGATTTGCACAAAAGCAAAGTAATATGTTATTTCTTGTACCTTGAGTGTTGTGGAGTAATTAATCTGTATTGCCCATAGAAAATAATAATAATTGTACTTGAAATCCAATTCACCGATATATAACTATAAATAGTGTGCTTTATTCAGTAACTTGAACAAAGTTTATGGTTCAGTCTTTGAGGGGACAATCAAAGTCAGTTCACGTTAAAAGTTGCTAGTTATGCAAATTGAATGGATTTGGTTCCAAGGAGTGACCAAAAGTTTTAGATCTTCACAGGCTTATTCCAGGCTTAGCAATTTTAAATTTTTAGGTAATGAGAAATGTATTTGATTTGATTTTGCCTTTCCAGTCCCTTTCTTCTCTCTCCCTTTCTCCTTCTTTCCTCTATTGCTAGTGGTATACCTATCTCTACCTTAATGTTTATTTCTATTTCTATTCTCTAACTCTTAAAAAATGATAATAGTTAACAGCTAATCTTTACTGAGTGTTTAATGTGTGCCAGGTATAAGTCTTACATTTATTTTATATAGATTTGGGAGAATGGTGAAATGGAGGACAAAACAATTGTTGCACTTTAAAGTCTTATGAAAAGTGAACTTCAATTTACATTTTGAAGTATTAAGCACTCATGTGAGGAATACCTACTAATGGTATCCATGAGAGAAATGTTCAGTAAGGTTATAGGTCTGACTAAACTAACTGGTCAGAATATTATTTCCTCAATCACTAATTTATCCCTCCCCCTCTTTGTTTAAACATATCTTAGGCGCCTACTATATATAGGGAGATATACCAATAGTGAATACAAAACAAAGAAAGCTGAGTTTTCATCCACAACAACCTGTATCCTGTAGTAGGTGTTGCACTTCCCTGCTGGAGCTTTGTCTTTAGGGATCCTGTTCTAAAACCAGTATATCTAATGTCAAGGTAACATCTGCCAACCTAGACCTTCATAAACTAAGACTTTACTGACTGCTATCAATCGATAGGGTTCATAGCTCCCAGCAGTTTGAGCAACTCTAGATGTGGTAAACTTGCTATGGCCATGACTGCCAGAGCAGTTTTACAGTTATGACAGGGCAGAATTTTCATTAGGTGGTTTCATTAGGTGTATAACAGAACACAATCAGCCACAGCTCTCTGAGAGTCTAGAAACACATGGGCCAGCAGGAATAGGACATAGTAGTAATGGAGTCAAAAGCCACTCATCAGGAATCATCTTTAAAACAAGTAACCAGTGTCCCTTAGAATGTATGAAATGTTTACTGTTTCTTGGAAGTCAGAATAGTTGTTTATTTATAAAATAAGTATAAATGAATTGGATAAAACAAAGTTTAGACACTTTTTTTTCCTCTCTAAGGTATAAATGAAGCAAGATAGATCGGTATAATGTGATAACACCTATGTCACTTGAAAGTACATATTCTAGCATCAAGTCCAGATGGTTCATATTCATTCTCTTTCCCTTTCTTCTTCATTTTATTTTCTTTTACTTTCAGTTGTTTAGAGTTGTGATATAATTATTTTGTATTTTAACATTTGTCATTTTACTTTTAATTTTCCTGAGATTTTTTATTGCCTTTTTTTTTTTAATTTTTTTTTCAACGTTTATTTATTTTTGGGACAGAGAGAGAGACAGAGCATGAACAGGCAAGGGGCAGACACAGAATCGGAAACAGGCCCCAGGCTCTGAGCCAGCAGCCCAGAGCCCGACGCGGGGCTCGAACTCACGGACCGCGAGATCGTGACCTGGCTGAAGTCGGACGCTTAACCGACTGCGCCACCCAGGCGCCCCTATTGCCTTTGTTTTTACTGGTTTATAGAAGCAACATATTTTTTTATTCTTCAAATTTGTGTTTCCAATTACATGATATAGGGATTCTCTTTTCTCCCAGTCAGATCCCTCCCATAGTCCTTGATCTTCTGCTCTACAGTGAATTATTTCCTTTCTAGGCATGCTTTACACTTGTCATTATGAGACTTCTCTTAGATGTTCTTCTGTGTTAGAGGCACTGTATCCTGGGATTTTATACATTATTCTATCTTGTTTGAACCTCATTTTGCTAAAATATATACTCAAGTTAGCTTCTCAAAATCAGGAAATGAAGAGCAAAGAAATAAATGTTTGATAATTGCGTATTAGAACTTCTCTCTATGGTACCTTTATCCTTGGTAAATAACTTCACTAGACATAAGATTATCTATCCAAAATCATTTTCCCTTAAAATTTGCACATGCCATATTATCTAACACTTATTTGTGCTCATCAGAAGTCATACCAAAATGATTCTTACTCTATTATAGGAGATCTAATTTTTAGTCTTTGTAAGTCTAAGTCTTTGTAAGTTCTCTTTCTCCTTGGAGTTGTGAAATTTCATAAATATGTATTAGAATAGGACCTGCCTCATCTATTGTGCTTGCAAGTAGGTGAGCTATTTCAACTTACTTTCTTCAATGCTATGTAATTTTGGAGGGTCACATTTTGGGAAATTTCTTACCCTCTGTTTCTTCTGTCTTTTTCTTCAAATCTTTTTAGTGAGATATTTGATCTCTTCTATGAAGACTTTATTTCTATATTTTGTTTGCATATCCTGTCTCCTTTTACATTGTGATATAAATTTTACCATTATGTTGTATCCATTAGCAGCATATCTTTTCACTTTTGAGTTTTTAGCTGAATCTTTATTAGGCTTTTTAAACTAGGGTTGAGGACAGGGGCACTATGGGTTCCTGTACCCTTACTAGACCCTGGAGATACACCATTTTCAGAAATTTGTTATAAACTCATTCACTAAAGATCTCCCTTTCAATTCTGTTTTCTTTGCTGTTGTAGATTTATACTCTTCTTTATGCATCTTCACTGTCAATTCAGTGGGATTTGGAAAGGCCTGGAGGGAAACTTGTGTAGCAATTTGGCCATATTGAACTGAACAGGATGCACATTTTCAATAGCTTAATTGGATGAAGAGCCTACTAGAAAATCTGGCTTTGTGTAGGAAATCTATCCCAAAAGATTGCCATCTCAGTCAGGAAACAGAAAGTGCAACCTAAACTTTCATAGACCTGAATTAAATAGGAAATTCTTATACTCAATCCAATAGCTAGGACTTCTAGCAGACTTGCCAATGACTAATATAGAATGAGAATTTTATTTTGCTTCAGTCTATTTTTTAAGTAGTTTTTTTTCATGCATACATATATAATCAGTTTGAGTAGGCAAGTCTCATGGGATATAGTTAGAAATCACCATTATTTTTGTCTTCCACTGTCCCCTTAAATCTGTTTGATGAGGGACAGTATGTTCCTACCACTGAAGAAGCCCAGGCCAATCCAAGAGTTACTTTAAATTACCAAGAGTCTTGATTAAATAATTAACATTGCTTGGTCCAGATAATATAAAGAATTTTAAACTTCATTTAAAATTAGTCTTCCATTTTTTCTTCTTCCTCTTTTCTCATCAGGATAACCTATTTTCAGCCCAACTGGAGTTAGAAGAAAGCAAGGGAAGGATTACGTTATATTCTCTGATTTAGCAAATGTGTAAAACTGACTCTCTCATGGAGACTTCGGTGAATTTTGTGAAGAATCTTCTATTCTCGTGGATTCTTGGGTCCTTCTCTCTGCAACTGCTTTGGGATGGGCATTACCTCTCCTTTGCCAGGATTCTCCTGAGCCCTCAGCTTCAGTACAAGCTCTTACCATTGGGGTCCTCTTGCCTAACAGCCTGCCTTCATTAGCTGAATTCTTTCAACAATGACCTTCTCACTATCCACTGCATCCATAACTGCAGGGCATGCATATCTAATTTTCTGAGTGATTCCTTAGAATTCACTGTTGTTTTTGCTTGAGGTTAGAAGATAACACCTCCTTGGCCTTTATGCCTCAGGGGATGGACTACTAGGCTAGTTCTCTTCAAATCAATCCTCCTCTCAAATTTCAGCAGTCATGATGATCACTCAGAATTATCTTTGCCAGCATCCATCACCTATGGCCTTCATACCTTAACCAAAACTGAGTAGGGAAAAGTCACATTTTAATAATGTTATGCATGGGTTAATACTTATTAAGACACAGTGTTGAGGACAAATTTGAATGACTTTGGAAAACTCTGTGAACTGAGGAAGATTATTTAGGTTTGAATTTCATAACTGGAGTAGAATCTCATTAAAAGCGATGAATTAAATGGAAATGAATGAGTTGTTGCAATAAATGGCTTGAGAAAGCCACTAATTTGGAAGCAAAAAGTTCTGAGTGGAAGTTAAAAATATATTGATTTTTGAGAAATTACAACAGCATAAATTTGAGTAGGAATTAGTTAGGAGTTAAATAATAAAAATACATAGAAGTAATTTTATTAGGGGAGGTAAATGGAAGGAATTGTTAAAAATGCTGACTAATTAATTTTATCATTAATAGGGTAAAATAATTTTAATTTCTAGAAAAAGTTCATAAGGAACCATGCTTGATTTTTATGTTTATGAATAATAGAAAATCACCAACTTAAAAATTCGGAAGTGTAACAAGTATTTCTCCCATTTGTCTTATGTGCCTATATGTCCTACTTTAAATAAAAATGCCAAAAGAGGGGCGCCTGGGTGGCGCAGTCGGTTAAGCGTCCGACTTCAGCCAGGTCACGATCTCGCGGTCCGTGAGTTCGAGCCCCGCATCGGGCTCTGGGCTGATGGCTCGGAGCCTGGAGCCTGTTTCCGATTCTGTGTCTCCCTCTCTCTCTGCCCCTCCCCCGTTCATGCTCTGTCTCTCTCTGTCCCAAAAATAAATAAACGTTGAAAAAAAAAATTAAAAAAAAATGCCAAAAGAACTAACAAATCAGATGGGACATGAAAATATGCATTTAAGGAAGGTGATTCATAAGTATAATAATTTCTGAAAAACTATTGTCTGACAGAATACATAATAGGATCACTATTCTGGATGAGTCCCACAAATGGGTTGCAATGGAAATGTGAGTAAGGTAAAAGGGCCCACAGTGACCACTGGGCCTGAACACAAACAGGCCCATTAGGTGACTCACCTCAAAATATCCATAAGCCCTAGCTGACCAATGGGCTACATACAACAAATGGGTTGCAAATTAATAGGTTATCACCTAAGACTTACTATGAACTAGAAGCTTTCTTAGTAACTAATTATATTTTAATCAAATGAATCCTCACAAACTATGTGGCAGATATTGTTATCATTTTCATTGTACAGACAAAGAAAGAAGACATCAGGAGTTTAACTCCTCACAACTAATAAGCAGCAGAAACTGAATTAAAAATAAGGCCATCTGGTATGAGAGCTCTGCTCTTAGTCATTATGCCACTGGAAGTGACCAGACCCTTGTGAAAAGTGGAAGTTATCATGATGTTTAAGTTGACAAGCAGACAGGGGTCATAAAGTCAGATTTCTGAAGTTCCAAATGTGGGGCGACCTGATCCTGTGGAAGCTTGTGGCACAGGCAATGGAAGAAATCACCCAAGGCAGAACAAAGGAGATAGAAATTTATTGATTACACTGCAAGGGAGCAGCGGGCCCTGAGGGCAAAGGTAAGACTGCCAGAAGGCCATAATAGGGCTGTAGTTAAGGCGGAAAGTGAGGAGGTATGGGAATGTATGGAATTTTATTTTTTTGGTGCCTGTGCCTGTTTGTAAGTAGCCCATTGGTCAGCTGGTGCCAGTGGGTATTGTGAGGTGGGTCACCTAAGGAGTCTGTTTGCATTCAGTCCAGTGGTCACTGTGGGCCCTTTACCTTACTCAAGTTTCCATTGCTCAAGCCTATTGCCTAAAAGTGGCTTCTACACCAAAGTTAGTCACATTTCCATGGCATGAGACTTTGGAAGATAAGTTGAAGATATTGGGAAGCACTTAGCAATGCAGTTCTGATACTGCAATGAACATGAAAAATATTCTAACAAGCATAATATGGAATAATGGGAAGACCTTCCACCTATTACATTTGCCTCTGAATAATGAGCACGATGTGGCTAAATAGAGCATGTTAAAAAAATGACTCAGATTTGCACAAATGTAGCTTTGGTTGAGTCAGTAGAGGCCAGAGAGTGATGTGCTCAATATTATGATGTGGCCAACATAATCTGATGATGGCTATATGAAGAATAGCTAGAGCCAGCACATAGAAACCCTTCTTAATCTGTACTGGAATGGTCTGACTGGAATATTGCACACCATTATGGACTGGACATATTCATAAGGGATACAGCTCAGTCAAAAAGAGCCTAAAACCAGGTTGATGTGGAATAGTTGACTATTATCTTGGGAAGAGGAGAATGTAAGGGGAGGACATGATTTATTTTTTAAATATGTAAAGGCTAAGGTCTGTTCATGAAAATCAACTAGATTCTTTTTTTTCCCCTTGGTCTCAAGAGGCAAGGACAGATGGATATACATAAAAGGTTTCAAGGCAATATAAGAAAGCACTTTTTCAGAGTTGACAAAAAATAAAATAGACTACTTTGCGATTAGTGATTATTCAAGTATTAAACTAGAGAAAATTTCAGTTAATTAACAGGTTGTTCTGTTTTATTGTTTTGTTTCTTCACTGTTTAATACAACTTGTTTGCCTAGTAGTTTTTGGCTGATATGCCCAGCTTGACTAATTATTTTGAAATTGTGAAGATGCATCACAGTCAGTATGAATATGTTCACTATAATGTAAGTCTTTTTTTCACAGTGAAAATTGATGTTAGATGGCATAGTCATTCTTCACTCAGGGTAGTTTGCTCAAAGACATCTCCATTTACAAGAATGTCTTACCTTAGCATAGATTTCAAATGCTTTGGTGATTTGTACTATGCTTAAATAAAGCACATTCTGGCATGAAAATGAATGAATGCCTCCTGGCACTCTGTTCACATATTCCTCAGAGTTTATGATAATTAGGATGCTTGTTTAATTGCTGTCCTTTTATTTCCACTGGGTTGTGGCAGCTAAAGAGCAGCTTTCAAACCATGTGTGTAACACACACAGGTAATTTATAAACTCATTTTAGCTGTTATAAGCAGAGGAAAAAAAAACCTTGAATGTCAATAAGTCAATGTTTTAATCATTTTGTCCCCAGTAATAGTAATGGCACACTTGTTCTCCTTACACAGGAAAGATGACCATTTGAGTGACTGTATTACATGACTGTGTCATTTTAGCCATGATAAGGAAGCATCATATTACTACAATAATTTTTATGGAATAAGAACTCTTGAGATTTCTTATAGGTGCAGTTTACCAATGCAGTTATTTAAATATCTAGAAGTATAAGGTAGCTTTCAGTTGTTATCAGGAGCAAATATTTTATTCTATATGAGTGTTACTAAATAATTACTATCACTTAAAATGACTACTAATCCTATATATCCAATTTATTACGTTAGGAATGCTTAAAGGATATTGAATTTCTGAGGGTTGTTAATTTTAACTATTACAGTGTAATCATTATTTTCCAAATAGTACTCTTTTTATAGTAATTGTTTTTTTAATAATGAGCCTAGTTTCCTGGGGTATTATTATTGGGTCAGAATGGGTCAGAAGCTGGGGAGGTATTATTCCTTATAAGGAAATCATCTGCAAGTTCATGTTAAAGGCAGGATGAAATCAAGATAAAGAAAATTTGATTGTCTTTGTTGCATTATCAAAGAATTTTATTTTATGTGTATGTGTATTTGAAGCTATAAAATTACTTAATCATTAGATTCCTCATGCCTTCCCTTTTTATATGAAAAGTAATATATTAAATGTATTGTGTAGTTTGATTCAGTCCCATTTTTTTAAACCTTATTTCACTTTTGGCTGTGATTTACATTGAACTTTCCCATAAAGATCATGAAGTGAACAAATAGGACTATTATCCAGAGAAGCTTGAGACAGCAATGGTGAATTGCACACTCTAAGGATTTAAATAGTAGAGTTGTATTAAAAAACTGTGATTGAATAAGTATGTAAACATGTATAGATAAATAAGTAGAAAGAAAAAGTAGAAAGAAATATTGGAAAATAAAGCAGCTGTTGTGTAAGGATGGATGGTATTTGGGGAAATACTTACAGTTTGCTAAGTTTTAACATAATTGAAATATTTTAAAGTCATCATTAAAATGGGTACCCAGTGCAATTTCTTGTCTTTACGCAAGCAAGATGGCATAAAGATGTTCAAGAAGGGGAAAGGTTATAATTGGAAGGAAAGATCTTCGGTAGGGACCTGGATCAAAAGCCACACATGTTGTGGCTGAGAAGAATGATGTCCAGAAACTGATTTGCTTCCATTTTGACAGCTGTGGTAGATAAAATATCACCTGATTTCTAGTCCAAAACACTTCACCATGCCATTGTTGAAAGAACACTGAATTTTATAAGATCATTCCTAGGTTTAAGCTATTTTAAAAGTTATTTAACATTGGTGGTACCATTCAGTATCTGCCTCAAAACTGAAGGTAATATTTAAAGTTATGACCCACTTTTAGAAAAGGTAAATTCTTAAAAAAATAGAGGTATATTGACTATACTTTATGCATTAAACAAAAACAAAACAAAACAAAACAAAAAACCAACCAAAACAAAACAAAAAACAATTCCAGATGGACTGTAGAAATAAATGTGAAAGGCAAAACAATAAGCTTTTGAAAAAAATCATAAGGGAATCTTTTCATGAAATGGTGCTGGCAAAGATTAATTAAATAGCATATAAACAGCATTAACCATGTAGAAAAAAAAATGAAGAAAAATAAAAAGAAGTAAACAAAGTCACATTTTAACTAGAAATTTCTGTGCATCAAATGATATCAAGTAGTGGGAAAACCCAGCCATGGAATTGGAGAACATATTTGCAATATTATTATCTAGCAAAGGCCTTGTATCCAGAGTATGTAAAGAAGTTCTACAAATTAATAATCAAAACATAAACAATTGAATGTAGAAATGAGCAAAAGTCTTGGACAAGCACTTTGTCAAAGAGGATATATAAATTATCAATAGAAATATGAAAATATGTTCAACTTCATTATAGAAACAAGAATTGAATTTGTAACATAATACCATACATACTCACCAAATGGCTACTTTAAAAAAGAAAAACCATACCAAGTGTAGGCAAGGATGTAAAGCAATTAAAACCTCATACATTGAGAAATAGTATGCAAATTGATGCAAGCGCTTTGGAAAACTGTTTGCTGTTATTTACTAAAGTTTAACATACGTATACCTTATAACCTAGTAATTCCATACCTAACATAGAACCCCCCCCCCAAAAAAAGTGTACATTTCCTCACCAAATATTTTGTGGAAGCTCTAGAACTGAAAATACCTTTAAGAACTCAGATGTCCATAAATATATTGCAATATATTTGAATACCTGAAAATATGAGAAGAAAATAAAACATAAGAAATCTGCAAACTGGGTGGAACTCACAGGATAATGATAAACAAAAGACATCAAACAAAAAGTATATATTATATGATTCCATCTATTGTATTAGAAATCAGGATAGCCTTGTAGAAGGATAACATCTAGAAGAGGATAAGTAAGGAGCTTTTTGGATTCTGGTAATACTGGCTATACTGATCTGTTCACTTTGTGAACATTAATTGAGTGTGCAGTTACAATTTGTGCACTCTTCTATATGTATGTAGATTGAACCACAGTGAAACTTACAGATAGTGTAAAGGACTGAGGGACAGAGCCAGAGAGAGAGAGAGAGAGAGAGAGAGAGAGAGAGAGAGAGAGAGAGAGAGAGAAAGAGAAGAAGGGGAGCGAATAAATGAGAATGGAAGAAAAATGGTAGAATATAGTCAGCATTGTGTGGATCCTTTGAAATTTACTGCGAGAATCTTTTGACCTAATAAATGGCCAATTTTGTAAATGTTTATACTTAAACAGATTGTTTATTCTGATTTGAGAGGCAGAATTTCATATATGATTGATAACTCAAACCTAGCAGTGGTTATAAAGGTTTTTGTTGTTGAGGTTTACTGTATAACTATGTTTTGTTTTTGTTTTTGCATGGTTTATGTTTTCTGAAAGGGGTATGACAAAATATTTAATGCAAATTTTTTATTTATCACTTCTTGTTTTGTCAGTTAATCCTTTATGTATTTTAAAGATTTATTGTTGGATACATGTGTCTTTATGATAAATGTATCTTCTCCATCTATTCCTCATTTTTAAAATATGACATCTTTCTTTGTACTCTATTATTATTATTACTTTTTTTTTTTGCCTAAAGTTCTGTGCTTCCAAATGTTAGTATTACTGGAGCTTTCTTTGGGTTCATATGTGCCTGATGTATCTTTTTGTATACAATTCATCTCACAGTTTCTATGTCTTTTAGTTTTATGTTATGTAAATATATTGTAATTGCTATTTTATTAGTACTTAGCTTTGTCTTTTTGTCCATAATTTCAATTTTCTATATCATTTTGTTTCATTTTTATTCACTTTTGCTTTCTTAGAATAGCTGAAGGTTTTTTTTTTCCTGATGGTTTAAAAATTATGAATTCTTTGTAAACTAGTACAGCCACTCTGGAAAACAGTATGGAGATTCCTCAAAAAATTAAAAATAGAACTATCCTATGATCCAGAAATTACACTACTAGACATTTACCCAATGGATACAAAAATGCTGACTTGAAGGGCCACATGCACCCAACGTTTGTAGCAGCACTATCAACAATAGCTAAATTATGGAAAGAACCCAAAAGTCCATGAATGGGAAGATGTGGTATACACACACACACACACACACACACACACACACACACACACACACAATGGAATACTCCTTGGCAATGAAAAAAAATGAAATCTTGCCATTTGCAACAATGTGGTTGGAATTAGAGGGATTTATGCTAAGCGAAATAAGTCAGAGAAAGGCAGGTATAATATGATTTCACTAATATCTGGAATTTGAGAAACACAACAGATAACATGGGGAAGGGAAGGAAAAATAAGATAAAAACAGAGAGGGAGGCAAACCATAAGAGACTCTTAAATACAGAGAACAAAATGAGGGTTGCTGGAGGGTAGGTGGGGAGGATGGGCTAAATGGGTGATGGGCATTAAGGAAGGCACTTTTTGGGATGAGCACTGGGTGTCATATGTAAGAGGTGAATCACTGGATTCTACTCCTGAAGCCAAGACTACATTGTGTAGTCTTGAATTTAACTTGAATTTAAATATAAATAAATAAATAATAAAAAATAAAAACACTCATTCTAACTTTATTATTGTAGTTGCCATAAATTTAAGAACTATACTCAGTTTATTGACCCCTATTGTTGTATTTAATATATCAATATCTTTCTTCTAATAGGAGAAACACTTTTGTAGCTGAGGAAAGTACTGGTTGGTGATTTAATGTATGTGCGTTTTTGATCAAGATGTAAGATGTATTTTTATTATGGCTGATAATCAAAAATGTTAATGGTCACAAATCTATTTTTTAGTCCTTTTTTTTAAAAAAAATGTTTATTTATTTTTGACAGAGACAGAGTGCAAGCAGGGGAGGGGCAGAGAGAGACAGAGAGAGAAAGAGGGAAAGACACACACACACACACACACACACACACACACACACACACACACACAGAATCTGAAGAGGCTCCAGGCTCCGAGCTGTCACACAGAGCTAAACTCACCAACTGCAAGATCATGACCTGAGCCGAAGTTGGACGCTTAACCGACTGAGCCACCCAGGCGCCCCAATTTTGCAGTCCTTTTTGAAAAAAGGTTGACGTATTTCTTTTAGGTCGTTAGTTTACTCCTCTGTCCTAGTGCATTACCAAGATCATTTTTATTCAGGTATTTATTGCAGCACACTTCCAGCAGGGAGTGGTTCTCAGAATGATTGAAGAGCATTCAGGTATAAAACTTGTAATAGGAATGTCTCAACAATCAATCTTTTATATTTCTTTAACCAAGCTCTAGATTTTCCAAGCATAATAAGTTATTTTAATCTTTGGAAATGGTTTCAAAAGAAACAAATCAAAAAAGCAACAAAGAAAAGAAAAATTACTAAAAATTAAAATGGTTTTACTTTTTATGTTTCTTTTAATTTAAAAAAATCTGAATGGATAATCTGACAGAGTAGGAAAGATATAGCCAACTTCTTCCTGTCTAATCAGTTATGGTTAATGGAAGCCATTCAGGTTAAGGAGTAGTTTTGATGAAGGAAGAATGAGAATGACTTACCACTGATATCTGAACATTATGCTTACATTGATTTCTTATTTATCAACATCATTTTAAAATCTTATCTTCATTTACATAATAGGTTATTGCATTCATTGACTTTAGGAATGGGTAACACTAATTAAAAATTGGAATAAGTAGGGGTGCCTGGGTGGCTCAGTCAATTAAACGTCTGACTTCAGCTCAGGTCATGATCTCGCGTTTGTGAGTTCGAGCCCCACATGGGGCTCTGTGCTGACAGCTCAGAACCTGGAACCTGCTTCGGATTCTGTCTCCCTCTCTGCCCCTCCCCCACTCACACTCTGTCTCTCTCAAAAAATAAATAAACATTAAATAATTTTTTTTAATTGGAATAGGTAAAGATTTTATTGATAGATAATATACCAAGTTGTTATAATTTCTGTTTTTATTGTTTATTGCCAATGTCTGTTTTGATAGGTTGGTCTTCCTGTTGTACATGCTTTAAAATATTTTTGTTAACATGAATTTTTCAAATTGGCTCTACAAATTAATTTCACAATACCCCCTGATATAGGTTAAATGTAAAACTTATTCACTAAATAAGGGAACTAAAGGCAAAGGGAGAGATTCAAGTTTTCACAGAGCAGCCTTGCCTTTCTTATAGTAAATACAGACAATAAAGACTATTTTTTGCCCAATGTTAATTCAGTATTAATTGAATTAACTAATTCAATATAATTCTAGCAATTTTCATGAAAACCCTTAATACCACCCATTTCTTCTTACAAATTCTTTAGAGAACACAGAAAATAGAATGAATAGCAATTTTGAATCAAGAAGACTTGAGCTTAAATCTTGACTTGGTAGTTGACTGACTGTATAATTCTGGCCAAGTGACATAACAGCTCTGTGATGCAAAAATATCTTTTTGCTAATTATCTTTAATTTGTAAGGTGCAAGTAACCAATTAGAATATAATATACACTTTATGAAAGTCATTTTTGTTCATTGTGTGTTACATTTCTCCTAAAGTGACACATAATTAACCATGTGTCCTCTTCTTGGTTCAGTGCTTTCTGTAAGATCCACAATAAATTAAATATGCCAAATCTTAGATCTCAATGCAGAAAAATAAAGTGGACTTTCTCCATAAAAGCCATTTATATGAACTGTGAAATCTTAAAGACATAAGATATGTTAAAGATTCATTACATTTGAAATGAATGCATACTCACTCTTATGAACCTAGGGTAATGGCTGCTGTAATCGCTGTTGAAAACCATCAATCAACAACTTCTTTTAACTCCACTAATAAGTTGACAGTGCCATGGATCCATTCACATATACTTTCATCTTTCACCAGACTCTCACAAATATTGCATAACAATCTTGGCAGCCGCAGGTATGAGGAGTATGAGGTATATTCCCTCAGGTATATGCACAGTCCAATCTTTCGTTTTAATTTTTTAGCAGATGTTTTTCAAATATACATTTAATACTTTTTAAGTGAGGAAGAAGTCCATCTTTATTGAGTGTTTATTGAGACTTAATGTTTATTGAGTCTTATATGCATTATCTCATTTAATTTTGTAACAACTCAATGAGAAAGATATGTCTTATCCCCTCTTATGTAGATTAGAAACTGCATCTCAGAGTTATGTCACTTGGCCAAATTTACATGGTCAGTTAATTGCCAAGTCAAGAACTGTGCTCTCTTAAGAAGTAGTTGAAGGAAGCTATGTAGTATTATTAGGGTTATCCTGGAAATTTCTAGGACTCATTGGCCTACCATTGAGGTGACCTCAGGAATAATAGTTTCATGATTTTACTTAACACATTAGGCCCAATAAATCACAAAGTATCGTGGTTGTTGAAAGTATTAACTACTCAAACAAATGCTAATAGTTTTTGTTAAAAATAACAGTTTTCCTATTGCACTGTTGACTTGGATGCTACAATAAACATCGTGCAGATCTTGATCCAGTAGTTGTACAATATGAATTTCATGGCATAATTAGTTCAATGTATTGCAACAGTAGTAATGCATTTATGATGTTAAGCACTATCTTTTGTGTTGCAAAAGTCATATTGTGTTCTTCAATTTAAAAGAGTTTCTTAGCTCTTGAAAATGACAGATTTGGCAATATTTTAATATTCACTTAGAATTTGCATGTGACTTATTTCCATTTTGAACCTCTGTCTTGTCGTCCACTTTATGCTGCTTTGATTGAAAGCAATTTTGGAAATCGCTTATATTTACTTCCATTGTGCCATTGACTCCCAAAGTGGAACATAGCTCTCAGTCCCCATGATTTTTAAGCACTTCTGGAAAGTTCAGATCTCCAGGTAACTGTGAATTAACTTTCTGACTACTACTTTCTTTCACTTTCTCTTCTTGGGTGTGGGTTTAAAACCAATGACATACAGAGAAAGACAGATACCATGTTTTCACTCTTGTGTGGATCCTGAGAAACTTAACAGAAGTCCATTGGGGAGGGGAAGAAAAAAAAAGAGGTTAGAGAGAGAGAGAGCCAAAGCATAAGAGACTCTTAAAAACTGAGAACAAACTAAGGGTTGATGGTGGGTGGGAGGGAGTGGAGGGTGGGTGATGGGTATTGACGGGAGCATCTTTTGGGATGAGCATTGGGTGTTGTATGTAAACCAATTTGACAATAAATTTCATATTAAAAATAAATAAATAGATAAACAAACAAACATTAAAAAAAACAATGACTTACCTGGGGAAAACAGCTTGTTGCAAAGTCTAATGTCCTCAATACTCTCAGAGAAGCAAAGGTAGGGGTGTGAGACATGAGTATGAGAAAAAGATGATGAAAAAGAAGAGGTCATGTTTTTTATATGGTGTTGAAAGAAACTTACCAGAAGAGAAGCCAGTTGCTTCAGTAACATCCGAACATTTTCCATTGTCTTCTAATACCTTAAATAATTAATATTCCAGAGCTTCCCAACTATGCTAAAAGCAATGGTGGAATAGAGTTTGTAATTAATATTGGTTCCCTGACTTTTCCTCATAAATAGGACTGCTAGTTTACCAAAGATCACAGCTGAAACGACTTTCCCAATTTCTTTCTTTCTTCCTCTTTCTTTTCCACCCATCTGAGTGAACAGATGCACAATGCTTGACTGAGGGGTGAAGTTGCTGTGGTGGTTTTCACTCTATTGTAGAGGAGTGTGTGTTTGCTTTTGATAAGTAGCATAGATACCACCTCACCACTGGGTGCTTTGTTTGCCTCTGGTTAGTGTTTCCCTGTGGGAATGAGATGGTTCTGTTTGTTAAACAACTTTCTTAACGTTTCCAGAAAAAAAAAATAATTAGGAAAGAGACTCTGTGCCTTCTGGTTTAGAGATACTACAAAGAAATTGGAAAAAAAAAAAACAAGCTTAACTACGGCTCTGAAAAAATATCTAAAAGAAAAGGAAATTCATAGTTTTATCGAATAAAGAACTAATAAGCCCCAGAAATTAACCTTTTGGGAGCTACTCTGCTTTCAAATATGATCACACAAAAAAGACAATTGCAAACTTATGTAAGACGCAGAGCACCTTACCTGAGTAAATGAGGTATTAGTGCTTAATCACTACTGGTAAAATATAGCAATATTTAAATCTAGTTTCTCCTCCCCCCAAATGGTTGGCATTATACTTATTACAAATAAACAAACATTTATTAGATGCATTCTATTCCTAGAGTCATACTAGGTGTTGTGAAAAATATAGAAAATGCTTGAGGCATTTCCTCTGTTCATAAACACAATATGTATATGAGAGGTGGATACTAGAAGGCATTAAATTGCCAAATCAGGTAATAGCAAGAAGTACCATAGGATTTTGGAAAATGTAAAAGACGGATACACGATAAAGCAGCAAGGATGGTCTTTAGGGGGAAGTTAGGACAAAATGTCTTTATTCATATCATCATTCATACTCAAAGAATGAAGAATTTAAATCGTACCTGAGTTATAGTGCTTTAATGCACCAAGATGTATCTGATGGCCTCTTCAACTCTGACAATACACATTGATAATGGTGTTTACTATTTTCAGTGGCTGTTGGCTTTATTCACCATCTTTAGTTTGAAACAGTCCCATGGATCTGATTGTGTCAAAACCAACGTGTCTGATAATAATGTTATTTCCCAACAGATACCAATAATACCACATTATATGAAGTTACAAATGTGGACTAAAACCACTACTATAATCAGAATAGTTGGTGTCAATCAGAAAATATTTTTCCTTTAGAATTTGTTCTGAAGATTTAAAAGCCTATGAAATATAAACTTGATGGGTTTTCTCCTAGAAGAGTAGTCCCAGAAAATTGATATCTGATTTCCCTCCATCTTTTAGAGCATAACTCCAAAATGAAGTTCTAGAACAAATGGAAGTTTTCTGCAGTAGTTTAAAGGGCTGCTGGAGATGTATAAATGATTCAGAATTCACATATGACCTCTATGCGTTGGCATCAGTATTACTTCTGTGCCACCAATTGTTTTAAAGGACAGAATTAGTAGCCAACAAAATCTTGGAATTGTGCCTATGGCATACTCACTGAAGCTTGGTGTCAATGATATTCTACTTAAACTGGTGAACAATGGATAGAAACTGTATGTTTTGGCAAACTAGCAAATGGTAACTACAAAAAATAATAAGCAAAAATACTGAAAATTTGCTAGGTTAACTAAGGGTAATGTGGGGCTCCTAGTAAGTTTCGGAAGTAGCTGGTTCAATATAAAGTGCAGTTATCAAAGGTAGTATGGTTTTGTTTGTATAAAGACATTGTACATTTCAACAAAGCAAGGAAAGATCCATAAGCCAGAGTGTTTTGTAATAGCTGTAAATTACCTGATGCCTGAGATGGCCGTTGCAATCCATCTTTTCCATGATGATTGACCTTGGAAACCATACGAACCATTGTATCCTTGTTCTGGTAGTACTCAGTCTCAGAACATATGTAGTCATTGCTCTAAAGCTGCTGCTTTGAAGAATAAAGAATGCACGCTGCTAAGTCCTACTTTCCAAAATCACTTTATTGCATGATATAGAAAAAGCATAGGCATAGTCGTGGTAGCAAATAGAAAGGGACATCGTTTGGTATTGGGATATTATTGAATGGAAGTGGCTTTTTCTAATATCACAAACTAGACATATTTAAGTGCTAATTTTGGCTAATGTGAAATGATGAAATAATAGTCATTCAGTATTCTGAGTAGAATAATATAATGTACTATAAGTAGGACATCGTTCTGTATACTACTATATAAGGAAAAAGAAGTAGAGATCAAAATTTTAGTAATTTGGTACTGTACTATCTGATATGGTAGATCCTAAATGTACGTGGCTATTTAAATTTAATTAACTTTCTAATTTTATTTAATTTAAATGAAAATTTAATTTAATTAAAAAATTAATGAAAATTTTCATTAAATTAAATAGAATTATAAATTCCAATTTTTAATTGCATTAGCTACATTGCATATACTCAATAGTCAAAGATAGATATTGGCTACCATATTGGACAGAGCAGAATTTTCCATCATCACCAAAAGTTCTATTGGACAGGTCATTTATTCTAGAACTAAATGATTTTTATATATGTGAAAAATATGGGGAATATAAAACAATAAAGCAAATGCAAACAGGAGACAAATATTAGTATTTAAAAGAAAAGACAAATCTCTATAAATGAAATCAAGGTTAGTTTTTTAAGCATTCATATATTTAAAAGGGTACTCAAATATTCTTCCTATCTCAGCATGTCAGAGGAATTCACAAAACTGATAAAAATGAGTCTAAATACCTCCATCATAAATTGAGTTTCTAAATTTTACATGCCGTTCTTCAAAAGGGGTGACCAAAAGGTGGTTTGATGAGTTTTGGCACATCAGCCTCTGATATGGGCTGAATTGCGTTCCCCCAAAATTCATACATTGAAGCCCTAAGCTCAGTGTGATGGTATTTGGAGATCAAACTTCTGGGCAGTAGATTATAAAGGTGGAGCCTTCATGATGGGATTAATGACATAGGAGACAAGAAAGTAGTATGTTCTTTCTTTTTCTTCCTTCCTTTCTTCTCCCCACCTTGCCTTTCTTCCTGTGAGGATGCAGCAAGGGGGCAGCCATCTGTAAGCCAGGAAGAAGGCTCTCACCAAGAACCAAATCTGGGGGTGCCCAGCTGGCTCAGTTGGTAGAGCATGCGACCTTTAATCTTAGGGTCTTGAGTTCAAGCCCCACATTGGGTGTGGAAACTGCTTTCAAAAATAATAAATACATGCATACATACATACATACATACATACATACATACATAGAGCCCAAACTGCTGATACCTTGATCTTACACTTCCTAGCTTCTAGAATTGTGAGAAATGAATGCTTGTTGTTTAAACCAGTTTATCTGTGATATTTTATAATGGCAGTTCGAGCCAACCTCCATTTGGCTATGGGTTGATGAAGTGTGATAGTCAGGATTTCTTCTGAGACAAGCTAGATGTGATGTTGTTGCATTTCCTATCTTCAGTGCAGAGGAAGAGGGTTCTTTCTCCTTCACTTCATGCCAAGTAAGGGAGAATTCCAGAGGAACCTTGGGCAGTCTTCACTTGAGTCTCCTAGAAATTGGGGGATGAGGTTATGGGTATCTGATTCATGCCTATAAAAGTGTAAAGGTCAGTGGCTGGCAGGTGGGCAAGGCAGGTCAGCTCTGAGAGCAGAACTAAGAGCAGCACTCTAGGAATGGCCTCTCCTTCCAGAGCTTGGCAGGGCAAAAGCACATTTTTTCCATGAACCTGATGTGGGTTCTACAGAAGAGAGCCAGGCTTAAGTTGTCTTGCAGTGGACAAAGGACAAAACAGGACAGAGGAAAGACAGACTCATCAACCAGAAGAGACTTGCCCATGTCAGAGGATTGCAGCTAGAAGACCTCCAGCAACAGGAGTCTGAAATCCCTCAGAAGCATCCCAGAAGAAAAAAAAAGAAACAGCATTTGGTTAACCAAATCCATAGGGTCCCAATATTAGGTTATACCTATACCAGTCAAGTGAGACCTATCTTCTTTTTGCTTCTCCTTTGTCTCCCCACTCATACCTGAGGAATCAAGAGGGAGCACTGTGAATGGGGGAGAAGTCTAAAAGAGCCAGAGGTGGGGAGTAAAGAAGTTGACTGTAGCCCCGGTTCATATGGGGGTATTGAGTCCAGGCTTCAGCCAGGAGAAAGAGAAATTTTCACCTGAATGAGTGATTACATTAAACTGGGCTAATCTTTGAAATACCAGAAACAACTATACAAAGAAGAAAGGAAGAAAGATATTATAGCGATTGACTGAAGGGGACTTAGTGAGAAAGAATTTATTTGCTTTCTGCTCATAACTTACCAGAAGCAGTTTATGCAATAAATCTGATACATATAACAAAAGTATTTCTCCCTAGTGCAGTTAAAAATTTTAAATCCTTTAAAGAGCCTTTTAAAAGTTCACATGCTATATTGTCGAGTCCAAGTTGAGGATCTCTATTCAGATTAACCGAATTATTTCCATTCAGAGTTTGTCATCATCATTTTTTGCAGCAATTAGCACCAATCTGAAGAAGTGTTATGAGTAACCTGGGAACCAACATTTTACCACGGGTTAACTTTTAATTTTTTGAACTTATGTTTCCACATTTACAGATGGGCAATGATAGCCTCTAGAACACTATCCCTCTTCCTTAAAACAGAGAAGTTTCCTTTATTTATTTCGCTATTCCTAGTGCCAAAAATGGTGCCTGGCACATAAGAGATACTCAATAAACATTGAATGAATGTCTTTCCTGCCTACTTTATAAGAATACTGTGAAGATCAGATGAGGCGGTAGACATGACATGTTTTAAACACTACACCAAAGCCAAAGGTATATACAAAGTGTCTTTATGCAGGATGGAAGTGATTTGAAATGTCCAGATGCCATATTTCCCAGACACATTTGGGATCTAGTCATTCAACTACAATTTATTAAGTGCCTGATTAGGTTAAGTGTTTTTGTTTTGGCATGTCTATTCCAATGTGTCTTGACTGCTGCACATGCCATAAATGTAAGGATCTTAAGTGATGCCAAAGAGGCAAAGAAAAAGAATTGGGGGACAAAAATGTTATCTTAAGAATAAAATATAAGGGAATCCGGGATAACTCTCGTGCTAAAAAATGAGGAAAGGTGCCAGAAGACCTGGTTTTTATGGGCATCTAAAAATGATGGTGACAATAATGTAATTCTAGATCAGTGGACTGGCAGACTAGCATAATATACAAGGAAGCACAGATGCCACAGCTTCATTGATCACTGAAATGCCACCTGCTAAAATGCCAGAAGGAAGACATAATTAAAATTATGTAACCCAAGGAAGAGCCTTTTTTTTTTAACTTGAAACTTTCAGAAGTGTTCTCTACAGTAATGTGTGTGCATGTGTGTGTGTGTAGTGATTTCCAAAATGATAGAGCAAAAATAGTTTGCAAGCCATATTTAGATTGAGGCAAGTCTGTAAGTCCTAGGGCTCTCATTCCCTGCTCATTTTTCTGTAGCTGACAATGAAAATACACACTCTTGTAACAGCCTTTGCCTTTTATAGCCAAAGGGGTTGTTATGAAAGATCGCAGACTAACAGCAATAGTAGAAGGCTTACATATACTACACCTGATTTCCAGCAGTAGACAGACAATGAAATTTGAAAGTATCCTGTTTAGATTCTGTGCCTTAGGGTGAGCATAGGAGAAGGAAGAGAATTCTTTTCCCGTCATTTTGAAGTCAACATTGCATTTTAACCAAATGCACACACATATGCCTGCACTTCTTTCCCCAGCTGCTCCTTCTGGTTAATTTGTTTATTTCTACAAGCTGCATCTTGCCAGTGGTTTTATCAGCCTCTCCTGCTACTATAAATCTACCCTATTACTTAATATGCTGCGGTAAATAATTTGTATTTGTGACTGTAAACAGTACTGGCAAACCGCTCTCGGTGATAAGCACTTCACAAAGTCTGCAGTCTTTATTTGTCCATGACAGACAGAACCCTACTGTTTGTGTCCTGTATTGAGTGCGAATCCAAAACCGTGAGCTTCACACGTTCTGTTGGCCGTTGACACTTATACATTAAGCTATATGGGAAGGCTACAACTGCTTTGGTTGTTATTTTGTATGTGATTCATTCTTTTTTCATGTTTTTTTTTGAAGTAATGCAGTGACAAGTTGCATTAAATAATTAAGAGATTCTATAGAGGTTTAAATGTCCACCAAAGATTATTAAAAAATGAATCTCACCAAAGGAAAAAAAAACACACCTATTTTTAAAAGAAGCATTTATGTTTAAAGGATTAGGAATAGCATAAAGTAGTATAGTTGAGAAAAATTACTTTTTCATACTTCTACAGATGACATATAATTCTCCAATTGCATGCTGTGTGGACCACTGCCAAACTTGGGTCACCAGAATTAACTCCTCTGGCAAATTAGTGTGGGAATAAGAGAATTGCTGTGCTGTGCAGTCTTTTACTTGATATTCAATGCCACATTTTCTCGGTTTCTTTTTTTCTTTTCATTCTACATTTATGCACACAAATGTACATTTGTATCTGAGTACCAAAGCTATAATGATTCGGTGACTTTGTACATGATTTAAATGCACTAATTTTGTAATTATGAGCACAGTAGATGCATATGCAAAAACAGAGGCACTCAGAAAAGTGTGTCCATTGAATTTAAATGAAATAAAAGAGTTCCTATTTAAAAACTGAACTGATTAAATATTATTCCGACATGAAGCATAATATACCATTTGTTGCTGCTTTGAGACACCTTTTCTTCATTCCATCAGTAATTTGTCAAGCTAAGACATGTAACCTATAACCTCAAAGCAACAATACAGGAATAATTTCTTGTGATGTGCAAGAACAGTAGTCCTCAAATAAGATGCACATATCAAACCAATAGAATAGAAGGGAAGCAACTTGAACTGCTGTTGAATATGATCTCTAATCATTACCAGGATGATATGCACTAGATTCTTTACCTCTGCAGTAGGATCTTTCCTGAAAAATCATGTTCATAGTTTGTTGACCCACTGGAGTGCTGATGGAAATCTGAATCCTGAGGGGTGCTCAGGATTTGTTTATCATTATTTCAGTTTAGAGTGGACACAGCGTCATTGTGTCTGTTGTATTCATCTTCATGTTCCCAGTGCCTAGCACACTCACTGGGACATAGAAAATGTTAAAAATTTTTGAATGAATGATGGATGGATGAGTGAATGAGTATAATTTACACAAACTTACACAATTAGTGACAAAACTATCAGGAATGCTCATGCACTGCTGATAATTATGTAAACTGGCAAAACAACTTTGCCAAATGGTATAGCATTATCCAGTTAAGGTGAGGATATGCATCTCCTGTGACAATGAATTCCACTCTTATCTATATACATATCTATATATATCCCCAAGAGAAATGTATGGTTATGTGCAGCACAATAAATATGCATTATGTTCATAGTAGTATTCTTTAATATAGCCCCGAAGTGGATTCAACCTAAATGTTCTTCACTAGTGAAATGGATAAAAAAAAAAAAAAAAAACATGGTATGGTCATATGAAAGAATATTATACATATATTAAAATAAAATTTCCGAACATTATATTGATTAAAACTGAAAATCGCAAAGGAACACAAGATGCAATTCCATTGTACAAAGCTCAAAGATAGGCGAAACAAATGTTTAAGTAAAGTAAATAGGGGTAACATGATTAAGGTAAGGAAATTAGTGCTCTAAAGTCAGGAGAGTGGTTATCTCTATGGGAAAGAGAGAGCTATGGTTAGAAAAATTTGCATGACCTGGGGAGTGTATCTGGTTGTAATGATGTTCCACTTTCTGACCTGATTGATTGTTATAATAATATTGATTAAACTCTCTATGAAGGTTTGTATACTCTGCTATAAATATATTTCACAATAAAAAAGCAAAACAGGTAGAAATTCAATTTATATCTACCATTAAAACAGTTGGACAGTATATTGATCATAAACTTCTTATGCAAGAAGCTACTGGCAAAAGTAACATTTTTCCTCGACCTTATTGAGATAAAATTGACACACAACATTGTACAAGTTTAAGGTATGCAACATAATGATCTGATCTATGTATATGTTACAAAATGTTTGCCACAGTAAGTTTAGTTGAAGCATCCTTCACCTCACGTAGTTACAATTTTTTGTGTCCGATAAGAACTTTTAAGATCTTACCTCTTAGCAACTTTCAAATATACAATATGGTATTGTTAACTACAATATATCTCTAACAACAGGTCTCTAATAATTTTCTTCTGATAACCAATATTATACTTATCAAGTCATTATTGGAATCATAAAATATTAATGTCAACTGTCAAGTAGTCCAACCCTTTATGTCATGATCCAGATGAAGCCACTGTGACCAAAGGGAATTGGCTAAGTGTAGGTAAATCTCAGTGTTAGAGGCCAGAAATGCCAGTCTTGTTTCTCTCTAATACTGCAGTGTTTTTTCTCTAAATTTCTCTCCAGTCAAGACAGTTAAGGGGAAAATGCTCATTCCTCCATCCTGGTCTGGTTTCAGGTTTCTTCTCCTTCAGGCCATTGGCTATTCATGTCATAATACATTTTTTCTAACTTTCCCCCTCCGTAGTCTAGCTGCAGTAGAGTGAATAAGATGAGACCATGGCTTAATAGTATTAACTGACCCTGATGTGAGCTAAATTGTGCACAAAATGAATCATTAGTTTTTTATGCAGAGGGGGTTCAGATGGAGGTTTTGATGAAAGATTGAGATTGATGCAGAAGTTTTTGAAAGCCAATTAAACTAAGAACCTAAGATTAGATTAGACTGAGATTAGACCCTACAATCTTCCTTCTTAACAACTTCTTAAAAGTGAAAATTTTATCAAAAATTTATGAGGCTACATACAGATTGACCTTAACCTGAAGAATTTAGCTTTTTCTTTTTTAGTGGAATTTTCACTTTTTTTGAATCTCACAAAATATATAATATGACATTATAAATGTTAACATTTGTAAAAGGCACATACCATGGAAACTATAAACAAAAATGCCAGTTTTCACTGCAATAGCTCCTCTAGAGTTTCTATAAATAAGTAAGAGAGTTTAGGCCTAAAACTTTAAGTACTTTCTAACTTCTTATAAAAGCCTTTACAGAACATTAATTAATCTTTAAATTCAGCTATCTAAAGAAAATAAAATTTTTAAAAAAATTTTTTTTTCAACGTTTTTTTATTTTATTTTTGGAACAGAGAGAGACAGAGCATGAACGAGGGAGGGGCAGAGAGAGAGGGAGACACAGAATCGGAAACAGGCTCCAGGTTCTGAGCCATCAGCCCAGAGCCTGACGCGGGGCTCGAACTCACCGACCGCAAGATCGTGACCTGGCTGAAGTCGGACGCTTAACCGACTGCGCCACCCAGGCGCCCCAGAAAATAAATTTTAAAATGACACTGTAAACTGCCTGAGACCCTATGTATTCCAGTATTTTTTGCAAGCTGGAAATCCTATGAGATATTTTGGAATTAAGATCCACTGTCTTCTACAGTGGATCTTAGTTTTCTTTAAAGAGAATTATGGGCACCAGGAAGTGGAGAGCACCATAGTAACTACGTTTTCTGATCTCACATCTCTACAAAAGCTCCAGGACCAAAGACAGATTATCCTGGTAGCAGCAATGGGAAAAGCAGATTTTATCTGTGACCCTCCATTCAGGGAATATGCACTTCCTGCTTAATAGAAGTGGTCCAGATTGCAAACGTAACACCCCAGAATTATTCTGGAAGTAGAGCTGGAAAGACACTCAAAAGGTTGTAATGAGTTTGCAAGTTGTGTTTGTTCTACACATATAAGCGGCCAATATTTTCTTGACTACTTTAATGGTAGTAAAATGCACATTAACTGAGAACATGATGTGATCATTATTATTCAGTTCCCCATGTGCTGTAACCACTTTTTAAAGCTAAAAAAAAAAAGAAAGAAAGAAAACAAATGAGGGGAAATAAGGCCTGAAGATCATGTTTCAAAATTCAGAGTACAGAACTAAAAATGCATAATTAATAATAGTAACCACTATTTACCAAGGATTTAGACTAATAAAGTACTTCACATTAAATTATTGGTTGTTCCTCACAACTACATTAAGATGTATAATGCATCTTGCAGGAAAGAGAAATTTGATACAACAGATTTTAATTCAGCCTCCAGGATATTCAATAGAAAGATCATTTGAATATCATTTAAAGATTATACTTCAAACCTTGAACATAATATCATTCTAACTCTGAATTCTTTATCTTTCATTCATATCACTTTTTTTGCATGTTTTCTTTTTGGTTTCTGTATTTATTTTTTATTGGGTTCATTGGTTAGTTTGGACTAGGACCGGTTCCAAAAGGAGCTTGAAGCAGCTTATGTATATATAGGTCCACAAACTCAGGTTTGCAAAAATGTCAGGGACAGGACCCATCTCTGTTGTTCTTGGTTTCATTGGCCTTCCTCTGCTTTCCCTCATCCCCCACCTTCTTCACTCACAAGAGCATTCTTCCTTCACTTTCCCTCTTCCACAAACCCCTTTGCAATTTTTTTAAGGGTATAGGCATATGGAAAACAGAAGCAAGAAATACTTGCATGCTATTTTTGTTTCATGGCTGCTCCTTTTAGTATCTCACCTACAATACAAAGCTGAAAACATAGTACTAAAGGACAACTAAAGAATAGGTAGTTGTATAAGAGGCCAAAGCAATTTGGTGCAAGAACATAATTCTTTAATTTATAAATATATGTATCTATCTCTGTGCCATCTCATTCTGAAATGCATTTGGGGAGTTTATACAAATACTGTATACTATAAAAGGTAAAGTACATAACAAGGGAAATTGGAACGTGTATGAGAATGGGGATTTTAGAAAATAGTATAAATCCAGGGTTAAGATTAGCACCCAACATTGCATGCTAAACCTTAGCTCTAAATTTCTGAGTTTCCTAGTCAAGAACCCAAATGGAAACATAAACATTTAGACATTTCAGAGTCCAAAAGATGAAGAATGAGCCAACATAGCTTGTCCGTCCTTGAGACCTGAAATTTCTTCCATCTACATAATAGAGAAACTGTCTCAAATAGTGAATAGTGCCGTCTACATAAAATAACACACACACACAATCAAATGTCATTGCATTTCTGATGAAAGTAAGTCCAATGTTATGGTTAAGAAAGTGGAGACTTAGGGGAGGAAGAGACTTGGTTTGGATTTCAGCTCTGCCACTGCATCTGTGTGACCTCAGTTAAGTATTTCCTATGGAAGGCCTCAGTTTCCTCTGATGGAGAACAAAAGCACCCAGTTTATAAAACTGTGAGCCTAAATAATTCCTGTAAAGATGTTGTCTGTCCAGTACAAAGAGGCAACTTATGTTAGTTTCTAATATTGTCATTTTCTTCATAATCACTTATTCAACACATATTTATTGAATGTTTACTATATGCAAGGCACCATTCTAGACACTGGGGATGCAGCAATGAAGAAAACAGATCAAAATCCCTGCCTGCTAAGAGTTTGAATTAAACTAGGAGGAGGCAGACAACAATCAAAATACTTAAGTAAAATGCATACATGGTAGGAGACCATAAATACAGGGAAAAAACAGGAATGAGGGCAAATAGTGTCAAAGATAAGTGTGGATGGTTTCAGTTTTAAATAAGGTTGCTGGTAGAGGCCTCTCCTAATGGGTTAGCGAGAAGGCATGAGTTTATGTGAAGGAAGGCATACCAGACAGAGGGAGCAGAATAGCTGTTCATAAGTGTTTAAGGAATAACAAGGGGACTAGTTTGGCTGAAGCAAAGGAAAGAGGAAGAGAGTGACAGAAGATGAGGCCAGGGAGCTGATGAGGGGCCAGACCCAGTAAGACCTTGTAAATACCTTCTTGCTTTCTGCATGTGAGGGGGCTACTAGAATTAGAGCAGAAGAGTGATGTGATCTCACTTGCATTTTAATGAGGCCACCTGATTCCTCTGTCAGGAGGCTTCTGGGTTTATTCAGGTGAGCAGTAATCATAGCTTGCATCATGATGGTAGCAGTGGAGGAGGTGAAGACTGGTTATCATCTGGATTTTTTTTTTTTTTTGAGATTAGAGGCAACAAAATGTGATGAAGGATTACATGTGGGATATCAAAGGAAAAGAGGAGGCAGTGATGGCCCCAAAGTTTTTGATCTAGCAAATGGAAAGATTGAGTTGATGCCAACTAGATAAAGACCTAGAGGTGCTAGGGGAAGACTGTGGGAGTACCAGTCACAGGGAAAATAATATCAGCATCAACATTATCACTGTTGTTGTTGATACTGTTTTCCTGGGAGCAAAGTGATGGCATATCCCCAAACTGTAATTCAGAAGAAGCACTTCAATGAAGATCTGAGAGAATGTAGTATAAGTGTGTAGCTTTTTGATGGTCTAACTAATGCAAGGGTAAATTTAGGATATTAGGAGGAATTAATGAACTGCTTATCCTTTAGGCAACCTTCCAAGTTATTTCTTACGGCAGCAGTGTTGATAATATTTGGACAACAGAGAATTCTTTGGCATGAAACTGTCATGTTCTTTACACTACTACTTAGGGAAAACCCATGTGCTTTGATAGTCAATTGAGTGGATGGTATAATTAATGATCTAAAAGGAAAATGAAAAAAAGAATTGTACTTGAAGAGATAATCATCCCACCTTCACAAAGAAGAAGGTGAGGGAGTACACAGACAGGGTAAACATTTTCCTCAGAAAACAACACAAATAGAAAAATAAAGGCCCTCAAATTCTTTTCCGTGGAACATTGCTCTAATAACTTTGACCTGGCAAAATTTCAAAGGAGTGTTACCAGTCACCTAACATAGAAACTTTTCGTTAACAGACCCATGAGACTTTTAATTTTCAAGTAATATAAATTCCTTATGAAATCAGCAAGACTGATTAAGTTGCAAAAATGCATCCCTGAGTAGCTATGTGGGTTAACCTTCTATAAGATATGATGTTTACTAGACAATTAAGTGTTATAGGACATCTCCCTCAAATAGAGATTTTTTTTTTTGCTTTTAGAATACTAGTCCTTAATTCTTTGTCCTGACAATAGTTGAATATGATGTTTAATTGTCTATTGAGACTTCTCTTACTTTGAGATAATAAAAGCACATCAGTGGCAACTTACTGTTTATGGTGATAGAGGTGTTTGCATTCAAATCAGTCAAAAGCAGTTTCAAGCACACCTGTTAAGAAAAGATGGGTAAAAAAAACACTGCTTTTTCAGAGCACCTAAAATTATTATCTAAAATGTGGCCATTCTTTCTGGAAAAGGTGATTGCTTGAGAATTTTTGGCGGGTGTAGTATCCCCTTCCATTCTATGAAAAATATCTAGAAAATATAAAAATAGGGGGAAATCTGGAACAATGCTGGAAACTAAGGTTTAAGGAAACCCATAAACCTGCCACTAACTTAAAATACATTTTGCTACCATCAGTGTGAGTGGGGCATGAATAAAGAAGAATCTATTTGTAAATCACTGGCTCCACAGAGAAGGATTTTTCTTATAGGAATTTTTGCAGTTGATATCCTGGAGAACATAACCCTTACTGGATTTGGAGAAATAAACTGAGGAACTGACCAGGCAAACCCTATGTAGGGCTCTATTGAATTACATGGATCCCATAGGTCATATGTCATAATGGCACTGAAGCTGGAAACTCAGAAAGGTGACAGGAACAGAAAGGCTGCAGTAACAATGACTGCAATGAGTTGGGGGAACATTCCAGTCACTTCCAAGATAAAACTGTATTAGGGCTTTAGGAGCTGTTGATCTGAAATAGTGGTAGCCTGATACTGAGTGGGAGGCTTTGTTGGCTGGAAAGTTAGTAAGACTGGTCCAAAGAAATAAGACTATTGGTGCACCTGAAAGAAGGCTGGGTCTCACCAAATTTAGCTACTGACCCAGAAGCTTCTTTAAAAACAGGAGAGTGGTGCTGGGGTGGCTCAGTCCATTAGGCATCAGACTCTTGGTTTTGGCTCAGGTCACAATTGCACAGTTTGTGGGTTCGAGTTCTGTCAGGCCCTTCAGCATGGAGCCTGTTTGGGATTCCCTCTCTCATTCTCTCTCTCTTGCCCCTCCCCTGCTTGTGACCTCTTTCAAAATAAATAAACTTATTTTTTTTTAAAATAAAAAATAAAAACCGAGGAGAAAGCATGCAGAGATGGAGTTAGCCTGCTGAGATCATTCACAGCCTTAGTGGCCCGAGTCCTCTTACACACTGTCAGCCCATTAGCAGCATGTCCTCCAGTTCGAGCTTTGAAAGAATTCCTCTGACAGCATGCAAGTGGAAAATGAGGAGGCCTAAGAAGAATCCTCTTGCCCTGTTTTCATGGGAAATAATAGACATAGGTGGCCTTGCCATCTTTGAAAAATAAAGAAATTCAAAGAGAGGCCTATGAAAAGATTTTATAATAAAATTGAACACAAAGCATTCAAGATGCAGAGGGGAAAAGTTTTTAAGAAATAGACTTTATTTTTTAGGGCAGCAAAATTGAGCAGAAAGTATAGAAATTTCCCATATACCACCTGCTTCCACACATACATAGTCTCCCCCCATTAATAACACTCCCCACCAGTTTGATACATTCGTGACATTCAATGAACCTACAGTGACACATCATTATCACCCGAAGACCATAGTTTACATTACAATTTACTCTTAGTGTTGTACATTCTGTGGGTTTGGAGAAATGTATAACGAATAACATGCATCCATCATTATGGTATCACAGAGTATTTCCACTGCCTTAAAAATCCTCTGTGCTCTGCCTATTCATTTCTCCCCACGCCCCTGCATCTCCCGGCAACAAAGGATCTTTTACTGTCTCCATAGTTTTGCCTTTTCCGGAATGTCATAAAGTTGGAACCATATAGTTTGTAGTCTTTTCAGATTGGCTTCTTTCAATTACTAATATACATTTAAATTTCCTCCATGTATTTTTGTGGCTTGATAGCTCATTTAGTTTTAGAGCTGGATAATACTTTATTGTCTGGTTGTACCAGTTTATTTATCTATTCACCTATGGAAAGGCACTCTTGGTTGCTTCCAGGTTTGTGCAATTATGAATAAAGATGCTATCAGCATCCAGAAACATATTCTTGAAAAAGATTTTATATATACAGTAAGAAATTTCAGATCCTATTTGCTTTGTCCTTTTGACAAAGGAAGAAAACATAGGCTATACAAGCCAAGAGATAAAAGGTGAAAGAAGAGAGAAGCAAGCAGGTGTTTGAAGAGAGATCAGTAACATAAGGGATTAGGTTATGAAGTTATAGAAGAATTTTAAAATGTTTTAAAAACCAATTAGGAACAGGAACTATACAACAGGCAGCTGAATGAGTGCTATAGATCTCAGAATGTGGATGATAATAATAAAAACAACAAACATTTAACTGAACAGAAAAAAGATGAGTGGTGTGGAAAGCAGCATAGAATTGCTGAAGAAATCAGAACATACTAAAAATGATACTGGGGCACTTGGGTGGCTCAGTTGGTTAAGCATCCAACTCTTGATTTCACCTTAGGTCATGATCCTAACAGTTCATGGGATAGAGCCCTGAGTTGGGCTTGGTGATGACAGAGGAGAGCCTGCTTGGGATTCTTTCTCCTCTCTCTCTCTCTCTCTCTCTCTCTCTCTCTCTCTCTCTGCCCCTCTCCCACATTCCCTTCTCTCTCTCTCTCTCAAAATAAATAAATTAAAAATTTTTTAAATGATACTAAAACACATAGTAGAAGATATTCCATAGCTAAGGATGTAATTTAATAGTTAACAAAATTTATAGAATTCATTTTAAAAGAATAAGACATGGTAATACTATTGAAATTTAAGCAAAAGGAATCCAACAAGCATTCCGGCAAGAAATAGTGAATAAATAACACTTTTCTTGCCGGGGCAACAGTATACTCAGATCTGTCTTCTACAGTTGTAGAAAAGAGTAAGCAATAACTAGGCTTTTTTTTCCCTTCTTGTTCCATTATGGAAATTTTCTAATATATACAAACATGGGGAAACTTGTATAATAAACCTTATGTACTCTCCCCCCCCAGCTCCACATTTATCAACTCATGCCAACCTGGTTTCTTCTATATCTCCACCCATTCCCCCATACCCCAATCTTGGAAGCAATTCTAAGACATTGTATCACTTTGATCATGAATACATCATTACATATCTCTAAATTATAAGTATTCCTTTTAAAAGAACTGAATAATAACAAATCACTACCATATCTAAAAAAATACCTTTATAATATCATTTAATAGCCAATCAGTGTATAAATCTTCCCCAATTTTATATATTTACTTTTGGTTTGTTCAAATCAAGATCCCAAATACATTCACAAATTTTTGGTTTAGTCTCTAAAGTGTAATTTAAGCTATAACTGTCCTCAACCATTCTTTTTTCCTTATAACTTACTTGTTGAGGAAATAGTTATTTCTCCATCCTATAGTGTTGGAGGGAAAACACTATGATTTAAAAACTCTAAATTTAGCTAATTTATTTGTCCATGAGATTAGAAAATGTACCATCCCTGTACCTTTCCTGAAATGCAAACAAACAACAAAATCTGTGAAAATAAAGAATCTCAAACTGGAAATGTTGTGGTATAGAAGTGGCAATGAAAAAGGATTAACTCTTAAAATTACAAATCTACCTTACCAAGTAGAATGAAAATGTCGTGACTGATTTTTAAAATCAAAAGTACATAATGTCTGAGTCTGTAATCCTAGATGATTTCAATAAAACCATATTAAACTGATCTTTTGTAGTGAATAGTCAACACATTTCTCCTTCATGCTTAAAGTGGGTAATTAGAAAGCAAAGTTTAACAAAACAAAAGCAATGTTAAGACATATATACTTTTTAAAAAGTTTTTTTTCAAAAACTTTGCTTAATATTCATCACAAGTACAAATATACTGAAGAGGATTTATTTAGTTGTTTACCACTTTACTAAATTCTGGACTCACTATTTCCAAGAATACCTATCTTTATCCTACATTTTTTTCCAATAATAAGTCATTTGGCAGAAGTATGAGTTCTTGTTTGGGTTAGTTCCAGTAGTTTATTTTTCCTTTGTTTCCCTTGCCTTGAGGAGCCATGTCCATAAATATGTTGCTCAGGCTCATATCCAAGGGATTACCGCCTAGGTTTTCTTTTAGGAGTTCGCATCTCACATTTAGGTGTTTAATCCATTTTGAGTTTATTCTTGCCTCTGGTGTAAGAAAGCAAGCAGTCCAGTTTCATTCTTTCACATATAGATGTCCAGTTTTTCCAGCACCATTTGTTGAAGAAACTGTCTTTTTCTCATTGTAATTTTTGCCTCCTTTGTCATATATTAATTGACCATATAAGCATGGGTTTATTTCTGGGCTTTCCATCCTGTTCTGTTGATTATGTGTCTGTTTTTGTGCCAATACCATACTGTTTTGATTATTATAGCTCTGTAGTATAGTTTGAAATCTTGGATTGTGATACCTCTAGCTATGTTTTCTTTTGTGAAGATTGCTCTGGCTCTTCAGGGTCTTTTGTGGTTCTGTACAAATTTTAAGATTTTTTGTTCTAATTCTATGAAAAATGAAATTGGTATTTCCATAGGGATTCCTTTTGGTTAGTATGGACATTTTAAGAATTTTATTTATTCAGATCTGTGAGCACAGTATATCTTTCCATTTATTTGTTTCATCTTCAGTTTCTCCCATGAGTATCTTACAGTTTTTAGAGTATAGGTCTTTCATCTCCTTGGTTACATTTATTTCTAAATATTTTATTTTTTTGTTGGTATAATTATAAATTGAATTTTTTTCTTAATTTCTGTTTCTGCTGCTCAAAAACAACAGATTTTCGTTTTTTAATTTTTTTTTTACTTAAAAAAACTTTTTTATTAGTTTTCTTTATTTTTGAGAGGCAGAGAGAGACAGAGCATGTGTGGGGGAGGGGCACAGAGAGAGGGAGACACAGAATCCCAAGCAGGCTCCAGGCTTTGAGCTGTCAGCACAGAGCCCGATGCAGGGCCCAAACTCACGAACCGTGAGATCATGACCTGAGCCGAAGTCAGATGCTCAACCAACTGACCCACCTAGGTACCCCAAAAACAACAGATTTTGTATCATACAACTTTACCAAATTCATTTATTAGTTCTAATAATTTTGGTGGAGACTTTAGGGCTTTCTATATATATATATAGTATCACATCATCTGCAAATAGTGAAAACTTTACTTCTTCCTTACCAATTTAGATGCCTTTTATTTCTTGTTTGATTGCTGTAGCTAACACTTCCAGTACTATGTTGAATATAAGTAGTGATAATGGATACCCTTGTCTTGTTCATGATCTTAGGGAAAAAGCTCTTAGTTTTTCACCACTGAGTATGCTGTAAGCTATGGGTTTAACATATATGACCTTTATTATACTGACGTGTGTTCCCTCTAACCTCACTTTTTTGAGTTTTTATCATAAACAGATGTATCTTGTCAAATGCTTTTTCCGCATCCATTGAGATGATCATATGTTTTTCATCATCCCTCTTGTTAACGTGATGTTGTTACATTGATTTGTGAACATTGAACCATCCTTATATCCCTGGAATAAATCTCACTTGATTGTGGTGAATGATCCTTTTAATGTACTATTGAATTTGGTTTGCTAATGTTTTGGTGCAGATTTTTGTATCTGTTTATCAGGGTCATTGGCTTATAGTTTTCTTTTTTGTAGTGCCTTTGTCTGCTTTTGATATCAAGGTAATGCTGGCCTCATAGAATAGATTTAGAAATTTTCCTTCCTCTTTTTTTTTTTTTACAATAGTTAGTTTAAAAAGAATAAGTTTTAACTCTTTTTTAAATGTTTGGTAGAATTTACTGTGAAGCTATCTGGTCTTGGACTTTTGTTTGTTGGGAGATTTTTGGTTACTGATTCAATTCCATTACTAGTAATTTGTCTAATCAGATTTTCTGTTTCTTTCTGATTCAGTTTTGGAAGATTGTGTGTTCTAGGAATTTATCAGTTTTTTCTAAGTTGTCCAATTTGTTGGTATATAATTTTTGTAATATCCTCTTAAAGTTGTTTGTATATCTGTGATGTCAGTTGTCATTTCTACTCCTTTATTCCTGACTTTGAGTCTTCTCTCTCTCTTTTATTTTTTAAATGAGTTTAGCTAGAGATTTTTTTTCATTTTGTTTATCTTTTCAAATAATCAGCTCATGGCTTCATTATTTTTTTTCTGGTTTTTTTTTAAGTCTCTATTTTATATATTTTTACTCTAATCTTTATTTTTTTTTTCTTCTACTAACTCTGAGTTTTGTTTGCCCTTGTTTTTCTAGTTAGTTTTAGGTATAAATTTAAAGTATGTATTTGAGATTTTTCTTGTTTCTTGAAGTAGGCTTGTATTTTTAAAAATTTTCATCTTAGAACTGCTTTTGCTGCATCCCAAAATTTTAGGCTGTTGTGTTTCCATTTTCATTTGTCTCCATTTTGTTTTGATTTCCTCTTTAATTTCTTTGTTAACTTTTGGTTGTTTAGCCTCCACATGTCTGTGTTTCTTCCAATTTTTTTCTTGTAATTGATTTCTCGTTTTGTACAGTTGTGATCTAAAAATATGTTTGATATGATTTCAATCTCCTTAAATTTATTGAGACTTGTTTTGTGGCCTAACATGTGACCTATCCTGGAGATTGTTCCATGTGCAATTGAAAAGAATGTATATTCTGTTGTTTGGAGATGGAATATTCTGTATATATCTGTTAAGTCCATATGATCTAATGTGTCATCCAAAGCCATTGTTACCTTGTTGATTTTCTGTGTGGACAACCTAATCATTGATGTAAGTGAGGTGTTAAAGTGCCCAACTACTTTTGTATTACTGTTAATTTCTCCCTTATATTTGTTTACATTTGCTTTATGTAGTTAGTGCTTCTATGTTGGTTGTGTAGATTGGTACAATTGTTATATCCTCTTGTTGGATTGATCCCTTTGTCATATGTAATGCCATTCTTTGTCTCTTGCTCCAGTATTTGTCTTAAAATCTATTTGGGGGGCACCTGGTGGCTTAGTCAGTTGAGTGTGTGACTCTTTTTTTTTTTTTAATTTTTTTTTTCAACGTTTATTTATTTTTGGGACAGAGAGAGACAGAGCATGAACGGGGGAGGGGCAGAGAGAGAGGGAGACACAGAATCGGAAACAGGCTCCAGGCTCTGAGCCATCAGCCCAGAGCCTGACGCGGGGCTCGAACTCACGGACCGTGAGATCGTGACCTGGCTGAAGTCGGACGCTTAACCAACTGCGCCACCCAGGCGCCCCGAGTGTGTGACTCTTGATTTTGACTTAAGTCATGATCCCAGGTTCCTGAGATTGAGTCTCATGTCAGACTCTGCACAGAGCATGGAGCCTGCTTAAGATTCTCTCTTTCTGTGTCTCTCTTTCTCTCACTCCCTCTCTTTCTGTCACTCTCTCTGCTTCTCTGTGCTCTCCCCCCACTTAGGTGCTCTCTCTTTCTAAAATAAAATTTTAAAAATTAAAAAAATAATCTAAAAAAATAAAATAAAGTCCATTTTGTCTCATATAAGTATTTCTATCCTGGCTTTTTTTTTTTTTTCTTTCATTTGCATGGAACATCTTTTTCCATCCCTTCACTTTCAGTTTGTATGTATCTTTAGGTCTGAAGTGAGTCTCTTTTAGGGAGCATATATATAAGTCTCTCTCTCTCTCTCTCTCTCTTATCCATTCAGTCACCCTATATCTTTTTTTTTTGTAGCATGTAATCCATTTGCATTTGAAGTAATTATTGATAAGTATGTACTTATTGCCATTTTGTTAATTGTTTTCAGGTTAGTTTTGTTCTTCTGTGTCCCTTTCTTCTTGCTCTTTTACCTGTGGTTTGATGGCCTCCATTAATGTTGTGCTTGGATTTCTCTTTATTTTTTGTGTATCTATTATTTTTTTGTTTGTGGTTACCATTGGTTTCATATATAATAACCTATGTGTATAGCAGTCTATAATAAGTTAATGGTCACTTAAGTTCAAACACATTCTAAAAGCAGTAAGTTTTTAGTACCATTCCATGTTTTATGTATTTGAAGTCATATTTTTACATCTTTTTATGTATCCCTTTACTAATTTTTGTGGATACAATTGATTTTACTACTTTATTGTTTAACTTCCATACTACCTTTATGAGTGACTAATCTATCTTTAGTATAAGTTTGCTTTTAGCAGTGAAGCTTTTTTCCTTTCATAATTTTCTTCTAGTTATGGCTTTTTCTTCCCACTTAAAGAAGTATCATTAACATTTCTGGTAAAGCTGGTTTAGTGGTGATGAACTTCACTTTTGTTTGGGAAGCTCTTTAGCTCTCCTTCAATTCTGAATGATAACCTTGTGAGTGGAGTATTCTTGGTTGTAAGGTCCTTTTCCCTTTTAATACTTTGAATAAATAGTGCCACTCCCTTCTGGCCTGTGAAGTTTCTGCTAAAAAATCAGCTGATAGCTTTGTGGTGTTTCCTTTGTATATGACTATTTTCTCTTGATGCTTTTAAGGTTATCTCTTTATTATTAATTATTGCAATTTTGATTATTATTGCTGTGGACCTCCTTGGGTTCATTTTGCTTGGGGCTGTCTGTGTTTCTGGACCTTGATGTCTCTTTCCTTCCCCAGATTAGAGAAGTTTTCAGCCATTATTTCTTTAAATAAGTTTTGCTTCCTTCTTTGTATCTTTTTCTGGGATACCTATAATGTGAGCGTTATTATGCTTGATATTGCAGAGGTCTTTTAAGCTATTCTTTTTTCTTTTTGCTGTGCAACTTGGGTGCTTTCTACTACCCTGTATTCCAGGTCACTGATCCATTTTTCTGCATCCTTTAATCTGCTACTGATTCCCTTTAGTGTATTTTTCATTTCATATATTGTATTCTCCAGCTCTGATTATTTTTTTAATGTTTATTTGTTTTTGAGAGAGAGGGGAAGAGACAGCTGCATGAGCGGGGGAGGGGAAGAGAGAGAGGAAGACAGAGGATCCCAAGCGGGCTCTGTGCTGACAGCAGAGATCCTGATGAGGGGCTCGAGCTCAAGAGCCATGAGATAATGACCTGAGCCAAAGTTGGACGCTTAACTGACGGAGCCACCCAGGTGCCCCCAACTGGTTATTTTTTATATTTTCTGTCTTTTTGTTGAAGTTGCCACTGAATTAATTCATTCTTTTTTTTTTAATTTAACATTTATTTATTTTGAGAAAAAGAGGCAGAGCGTGAGCAGGAGAGGGGGAGACACAGAATCTGAAGCAGGCTCCAGGCTCTGAGCAGTCAGCATAAAGCCCAACACGGCTCAAACTCACGAGTCATGAGATCATGACCTGAGTTGAAGTCGGACGCTTAACCGACTGAGCCACACAGGCACCCTTAATTCACTCTTTTCTTAAGTACGATGAGTATCTGAGAGACCATTACTTGGAACTGTGTATCAGATATATTGTTTTTCTCTGTTTCATTTTTTTGTTATATTCTTTTATTTGGGACATATTTCTCTGTTTCCTCATTTTGTCTAGCTCTCTGTGTTTGTTTCTATGTATTAGATAGATCAGCTATTTCTCCTGGTCTTGAAAGTACTGGCCTTATGTAGAAGAGATTCTGTTGTGCCCAGTAATGTAATGCCACTGATCACCAGAACCAGGCACTCCAGAAGTGTTCCCTGTGTGGGCTGCATATGCCCTACTGTTGTGGCTGAGCCATGATTGCTGTGGGCACACTGGTGGGTGGGGTTGGCCTTTAGACCAGCTGGCTGTAATAACCCACTGCCTGCTTTGGTACACTGGGAAGGGTTTGTTCCCATGCTGTTGAGAGGCATGGCTGTAGCCACCATAGGCTTGCTTGTGGTTCAGGCCAACACCCAGCCTTTCTGTCTGCAGTTAGTGTCTGTGACAGCTACACGCATACCAAAGGGCAGCACTTGCTCACTGCACATCCAGCTAAGAGGCCTGGCTGCAGGAAATGCCAGAACACTGGTGTGTGAGGTTATCTCCCTCCCTGTTCAGGGCAGGAGTTACTTTGGTGGGCCACTGGTCCTGTCAGGGGCTGCCTGCCAGGTGTGCTTGGGAAAGAGCAACTTCAGAAGGGTGCCTGTCCTGGCAGGTGGTTTGAAAGGGGCAGATTTACAGGAGAATGCTGGGGAAGGACATACTAACATGGTAGATACAGCATGTCAGAACTAGCTCCCACAGCATCTGGCTATCTAGGATGAGGGAGGGCAAGAAAAATGGCACCCACCAGCATTTTTGTTCCCAGAGAAGTTTCTTGCAGATCCCTGCCCCTCCAGCCTAAAAAGTAAGATTAATCAATACATCTCCTTATAGTATTTCCCAGGTGCTTTTCAGATGGCTGCTTCTGTGCTGTGTCTTCAGCCAAGTTATTTAGCATGCTGTCTCTTTAAGAGTGGGGATTTAGTTTCAGACATTATAGGGACCTGTCTTCCCAGTGCAGGTTCCTAGGGCTGAGGAGCGTTGTGTGGAGTCTGATCTTTCTCCTCTGTGCTTACAATGGCCCTTCCATTTGTGATTAGTTACCCCATGGTTTGGTTCCCGACCACATCTTTGCCCTTCCCCCCCTTTTGATGTGGCCTTTCCTCTATGTCTGATTGTGGAAGATCTACTCTGCCAGTTTTCAGAGTCAGTTGCAATAGTGTGTCAATGGGATGAGGTGAGTTCAGGATCCTCTGACTCTACCATCATCCCCCTCGGACTCTGAAGAGCCATTTATTATCTTCCCAGTATGAATATTCTGACGTGAACTCTAACTGTGCTCTTTACCCTTTTACTTTAGGACTGATATATCCTCACTGTGAGATTGTTAATGTTGGCTAAGAAATGAGTGATCATTAAAGATATCCCTTCATTTGTGACACCGAGAGTCTTTTATGAAGTATGAATCCTCACATGTTCTGCAAGTGATGCTGTATGAGTAATAGATTTCCAGTGTGTTAACTTCATTAAATTGCTTCTGCAGCATGAAATACATGGTCTCCCCCAGTAAGATTCCTTCTTCTGGAAAAAGAACTCACATGGGAGAAAAAAACCTATGTCTGTAATCAATGTGAGAGAGCCTCGGTGGCCATTCATTCTTCAAGCAACATAAGTGAATTCATACTCATGGAGGGAAACCATAAAGTCTCTATAGGAAAGCCTTCGATTTATACTGTATCCTTAGCATCAGAAATGTTATACTGGAGAGACACCATGTAAGTGAATGTGAAAGAACCTTCTTTCAGAGTGTGCATGTACACAGACACCAGAGAATTAACACAGGGTGATAAACTATATAAATATAATGAATGTGGAGAAGATGTCAGCTAAAGAGCTCAGTTTTATTCACACCAAAGAACACATGGTAGAAAAACTCTATGTCGGAAATCCTTGTGGAACAGCCTCCATTGATAATTTGTCCTTTAAAAAACATTAGCAGATTCACATGGGAGAGCAGCCCCCTTTCTCTAATCACTGTGGCAGGACCTTTAGTTAAGCTCTAGCCTTGGTATGCACAAGAAAACTCTGAATTCTAGTAACATGTAAAATAGGAAAGAATGTAGGAAAGACTTTACTGAGAGATAGGCACTTTAAAAACATACAGTTTCCAAAAGAGAGAGAGAGAGAGAGAGAGAGAGAGAGAGAGAGAGAGAGAGAGAGAGAGAGAGAGAGAGATGTATAATTTTTTAAATACTGAAAGACAGGGTATGGGGAAAAATCATAAGCCCTGGACTCGGGAGAAAAATTATAAAACATATATCCTAGAAATGTAAGCCTCCTAGTTTTTACATTCTTATTCTATACCTGGGCAAAAAAGGGGGCTGGCCACATGGATTCTAGTTTATTTTTTATAAAAAAAATTTTTTTAATGTTTATTTTTGAGAAAGAGAGACAGAGTGTGAGTTGGGGGAGGGGCTGAGAGAGAGGGAGATACAGAATCTGAAGCAGGCTCCAGGCTCTGATTTGTCAGCACAGAGCTTGACCCAGGGCTCAAACTCATGAACCATGAGATCATGAGATCATGACCTGAGCTGAAGTTGGACACTAAACTGACTGAGCCACCCAGGTGTCCCATGGATTCTAGTTTAATAAAGACTGTTAGATAATAAACTAAAAGTTATACTGAGACTTTAAAATATTTCTGGTGGGTTAGATTTGTTGTCTAGTCTGCCACAGTTAATATTTAGTGTAATTTCATTGTGATTGAAGAATGTTGCCTGTTTGCATTTTACTTTTTGGAATTGATTGAGTTTGAGTTGATACCTTACTAAATGATTTATTTTTATAAATGCCTCATAATTATTTGGAAAAGAATAGGTCATCTTTGTTGGATGGGTATGAATTGCTCTGTCTTTCCATTTTGGTCTCTGTCTTTCTCCATCTCTTCCTCACACACACATAGTCTCACACACAGGCTCCCTTAATCCAAGCCACTGTTACGTCTCATCTTGACTCCTACGGTAACACTTAACTAATCTCCCTGTCCAACATTTGACCCTGTGTACTCTACGTGGTCAGAAGAATCCTTTTGAAAATGACTTATATAATGTCACTTCTCTGCTCAAAACCTTCATCTCACTCAAAACAAAATTCAAAGTGCCTAACAAGGCCTGTAGTGACTTACACCATCTGGCCCCTGACATCTCCTCTGACTTCTCCTACTCCGTTTCTCCTTTTGCTAACTGCTCTACTCACACTGGCTCCCTTGCCCTTCCTTCAACCTGCAAAGTATAGTCTCGCCCTAGGTGTTTTACTGTACCACTCCCTCCCTGCTACACTCTTCCTCAGACATGTTATAGGACATGCTCTCATTATTTCCAGGTCTCTACTAATGTGTTATTTAGGAGTCCTTCCTTTGCCAACCTGTCTAACCTTTGCTAACACCTACCTATCCCTTTATGCTGATTTAATTGTATTCATTGCTCTTAATCATCACATAGAACACTATGTTTATATGTTACTATATATTTATTTGTTATTTATTTAATATATTTGTGTATTGTCTGTCTCCTTTCACTGGAATACAAACTACATTGCTATATCCCTAGGTCCTAGAACACTGCATTTACTCAATAAATATTTGGTTAATGAATGTAACCCACTCGCATCTTTCTGTTTGCATACAGGTAAAATCTCTAACACCCTAATATGAGAGATACGGTGGGGCTTCTAATCATCCATTTTGCTTTGACCTTGCAGTCTCTAATTCAGGAACATACTCTCTGCTTCAGTACTGTAGGCTAACTACTACATTGATATTTGGAAGTATTGTTCTTGAAATCTGTCCCTGAGGTTAGCAGCACACTGGTTTCTGGATATACAGTCTTCATCATTCATACTGTAAAGAAATAAAAGGCAATAAAGAAATAAAAGGCAGCTGAGATGTGTTCCCTAATATTAAAAATGGAGGGAAACAATGGCATGGTCCTGGTGGCATTATGGAGAAACATTGTATATGTTCTTTTCTCTTGGGGAATGTATCCCCAGGATATTTAGTAGACTTTCATTTAATCTTTTATTAAGGGTCTCTCTTGAGGGATAGAAGGTTCTGGATATCTGAACTCCCACTAGGTGGAGCACTTTCCACATCAAGGGGTTCTGGAAACCTTCCCTGAAGTCACTAACTCCTATAGTGATAAGTGAGCATTCATTCATGCCTTATGATTTTGAGTGGGATAAATTGGACCTAAAAGGTGAGGTGTTTCAGCATTTGCAAGTATATTCCCTACTTAAGCACAAAAGTCTATGAACACTAATTCCAATGAGTCCTGTATGAATTGTCCTTAAGTTAAGCTTCCTGTGTGGGTAGGACATTCTGCCAGAAGCAGAAGGCACAAATTTTCCATTTTTGGATCTGATAACTTCTGCAATTGTAGGGGGTGGAAATCACTGTCTAGATTAGTTTTAAAATTTATGTCCCCATTCATATATATGATGTTCTCAAAAGCAGGGAGATACTCACAGAGTAAGGCCAATTTTATCTTCTGACCTTGAACCTAGAGAACCACACATTACTTATGAACTCACTACCCAAGTAATATTTTAAGGCTTGGAAGTAGGTCTAGTCCATCTGTTCAACTAGCTTTTGCCTTTCTTCTTTATCACTTGAAATGATGGAGGTAATGGAGATTTTCCTAGTGTCACACATTCCTCAGCCACAGTGAAATCCCCAAATGCTTAGCCATTTCTTCTCCAAGAGTACTGATGCCACCATTGAGTCCCAGACTGCCTTCACTCTCAATGGGAAATGATTTCCATGACCTGAGCTAGAGAAATTCACATCTTTATTGCTGATGTCTGATTCTTAATAGACATTGGAAAATTATAGTCTGGAAGAGTAGACCTGTTGTCCCTAATCCAGTTCACTGTGAAACAGGATGTTTAATGGGGTGCTAGTAGTAGTTTCTAGTGAAGCCAAAGTGACAAAGTAGAAAACAATAGGTGACAATTTCTCCTATGTTCTAAAATAAGTTATGAGACTATTTGCATATGCCTTGCATAGGAGGTTTTCAACTTTTGGCTAACTGGTCAATTGTAAAAGAGGATAGAGAAGATGAAAGGAGATTGGAGAGAAAATGTCTTTGTAAAAAGTTGTTGAAATGCTATGGCATATCCCCACATTCAACATGACAGGGGAAGGGAAGAGCTTTTTCTCTAACCTTAACCTCAAATAGATTGAGGGAAGTTTCAAAGAGATCATTCAGATGCCTGAAAGAACCAAAGGACAAGAAATGGAAGTTTCTTACAGAAGCCCAGTAGAAGGCTGTGATTTTTGAGAATAATCGCTTTCTCAAAGACATAAAAATACATGTTTCCTGTGGATATATGCACAGAGAGTTGTGTGGAATTCTCTTATTAGTATTATTCCTAAGAGTACAACCTGGAGTTTTGGTAAAATTCCAAAAGAGATTTTCTCATGGGCTCAGACTGTTGAGAACCAAAATGTGCAGTGGTGGTGATGGGGTTGGGGGTGTCATCATCATCAGCCCCCTGGAAACTACATCAAAAATTTCAGCAAGAGATTCCAACCAATGAATATCCTTCATGGAACCCACAAAGTACACTGAAAAGTACAAGTCAGCATATAACATATACCAAGCTAAGAGAGAACTGAATCCAGCTTACAACTCTTTTCATTTAAGGAGCTATTCTCTGCTCCTTATTAATCTCTACAACCTTTCCAGCTTCAGAGTATTGGCATTCCAGTGAACTGGTGTGGGTAGAGAGAGAGTAGCTTCAAATGGGGCAACAGAGTAGAAGTAACTATGCCCATCTTTCTCCTTGAAATGTTTCCATCTAGAGCATACAGAAGGACTTTGTATTATCTAAAATAGAACAAATGAGAGATGGAATTTGCCTGAGATTTTATCCAAGGACAAAAAAAGACTTGCCCTCAAGAGTGAATTTTCAGAAGCAGTCATGAAAAACAATTGCCTTATTTTGCCTTTTTATTCTGCCCTTTGAATATGCCACGTACATTTTATATATTTACATATATAATATATAAATATACATATATACTATAATATATATTATACATACATTATACATTGTATATAATTTGTACGCACATTATATGTTACATGCATATGTATATACATATATGTATATACATTGTTCATTTTCTTATTTAAATCCTTTACATCCTGAATAGGTTTTGCTTTTATTTTCTGATACCTGAGATAGTAGTGTGAAATTCATTGTGATTGTTGTTTTGTCAAGTTTCTTCTACACTAACAAGTTTTTCCTTCTATATTTTAAAGCTATATTGTTTGATCCAAAAGGTTTCTGTTATTTATTTTATCTTAGACCACTTTAATTTTTTTCAATCCTAATTTTCACATCAATATTATAAACTCTGCTTGTTTTCTATTAATGTTTTCTTAATATGTTATTTTATATTACCTTATTTTCAAACTTATGTTATTTTGTAGGCTCTTGGGTTTGGATATACACACATTTTGCCTAATCTGAGAATTAGTATTTAAAATTACAGATATCTTTTGGTATTATTTCTGCCATCTTATTCTAGTTTATTTCCCTAGTAGTAAAAACTACCCTTAAGTTTTTAAATTAAAAAATAGAATTTGAGAGAGAGAGAGAATGCAAATGGAGGAGAGGGGCAGAGGGAAAGAGAGAGAGAATCTTAAGCAGGCTCCACTCTCATTGCAGAGCCTGACATGGGCTTCCCTTAAATTTTTAATAGACATGTTTAAACATATATTTTGTTATCAGTGAACACATCTAATCAGTAACCTCTCCTGTGAATGAGCAAAGATTTACTAAATTTTTTAGGTATTTATTTTTCCTCTCTATTTACTTTCACATTTTGTAGCAATTGTTCATAATTTTAGTTGCAGTATATTATACTATGTATTTGCATTATGAATCCTTAGGTAATAAAAACAGTATATTTCACAGGTACAATATAAATAATTATTTGGAATTAAATAAATGTTTTCCTTATATCTTAGGTTACCTGTCTTTTATCTCTTGTATTTTTGTTTTGTTTTGTTATTTTGACAGATATCAGCAAGAAAAACTATTAAATGCCCATGAATCATAATATTTTGAGGTTTTAAATACATTATGAATATAAAAATGAGGCTCTGTGCTGACAGCTTACAGCCTGAAGCCTGTCCTCTGCTTGTGCTTACTCTTGCTCGCTCTCTCTCTCTCAAAAATAAATAAGTAAACATTTTTTTAAAAGCGTAACATAAGATTTTTTTTTTGCTTATGGAAAGAACATTTTCTATATGGTTTTAATGATTTTTTTTCTTTTTTCAGTTCTTAATTTTGTTGGTCTATGTGTTTTCTTTTTTTTTTAATATTGGCCTTTATATTTTCTTTGATTATTTCTTCTCCATTTTCTCTGTTGTCTCTCTCTGGAATGGCCATTTTGCTGGTTATTGGACATCTTAAATCAGTTCTCCATATCTCATAGCTTTTCTCTCAAATTTTTGCCTTTCCTTTTGCATTGTGTTCGGACAATTTCTTCTTTCACCTTTCCCTGTCCCTAACTTAATCTTTTCATTTGCTCTTTTTCTCTATTCCCTTCCAGCCTTAGTCATTATTTTATTCAGTCTTCTTGTTGATTCTTTAGAAACAATGATCACGATTACTTTTTGAGAATTCTAATTGGATATGTTTGGTCATTGGTATTATAAAGGATGGAATGTAGGTAGACCTTTTCTAGTTGCTAGACTGGGCTTATTTATCTCTAGAGGCCTAGGATAGTACATGTATTACGATTAGAGAATCCCTGGCTGTCATGCTTTGGATAGAAAGTATTTGGTCAAATGGATTCTAGTATGAAATGCTCTGCATAGTTGAATTTCACCATTTATGAAGAAAGCTAAAAGTTGCCTGGAGCATGACTCCATTTTTGACTTAGTTTCTAGCACCCAGAGTATGACTCTCTGGAGGCAGATTGTTCTATTGTTAAAACAGAGAGCTAGCTGTTCTTTCATTTTTAGCTGGTTTGAACTCTGAGGCCAGCAATTCTGAGAGCAGGGGAATTAAACAGATTTGTACAGCCCTTTTATTAATGGGTCCACTGATTGCCCCCAGTTCCTACTGCTTCATCTTATATTTGTAACAAGGGTCTTCTTAAAACACTTTTTGGCAGTTCTGTTTTTTAAACTATTGTGATTTCGTAAATTTTGCTTGGCTTTTCCACCAATCTCATAACATATATATGTTATTTTGCAGAATTTCTCCAATATTTGATTTGATAGGCATCCTTTCTCATTCATCATTAGTATACTGGATTTATTCTTACTTTTATTTATATTTTAACATTTTAGCGGAATTAGGAAAGAAAAAATATACAGATGCCCTTCGGGTTTTAGTAACTCAGATTATTGGATTTAGATATCTGATTATTAAACAGCAGGTATCTCTTTATATTAATGTAAGATGTCTTGTAATATTTACAGAATAATCATTTGAAACAGTTGTGATTCTGATATCCAGTTCTCTGAACTATTTTACTTGCAGATAGTAGAAGTAGGATGTTTTGTTATTTATGACTTCTCCTTCTCACATTTGTTAACTTTTACTGAGGAGATACATTGAAAATCTGCCAAGATAACACATTCAGAAGCAGAAATACTCAGGAAGAATATCAGCTGCATTGCCTTTGCTTCCTGAATTCCAGATCAAAACATTCAGTCAGATGCTTTCCTCCTACTCAAACAAAGGAGATTGCCAGGGTGTAGAAGGGGAAAGAATCAATGTTCTTTTGCTACTACTAGCAAATAATGGCAATGACTCCTCCTCATATCTGCATCTTATAACTTATTAAAACAAGTAAGCATTAAAGATATGATTTAAGGTGGGAATTCTACTGGAAAACGGTCATAGCATAGCATCCTAAACACAGTTATTCTGTTATCAAGCAGTTGTGTTTGGAGGCGATCGTATCTGCAAAGCTTGTTTTCAAATCATTCCCAAGTGGTAGCTCTTCCTTTCTGAGGTACTTAATGGATCAGGATCATGGACTCTTATTGATAAGCAGGTATTTTCCACCTTAAACTTTTCCCTTAAATAATAGAAGGATCTTTTATTCCCTTGCTCTACAAAAACATGACCATTTAGGGACTTGTTATTTATTAAAAAAGAAAGAAAAACAAATGTGCACTGGGTAATTTCTAAAATAAGTCACTCTTCCTGGGAGAGACTCCCAGCCATGCAACCTTCAGAATGAAAACAAAAATGAATGAATGATTTAGGAGTAATATTGTTTTCGATTTTGATGTGAGTTAAAAAGTGAAAGTTATTCAGAATATTCTTTCATTCAAATTAATCTTCCCTGGATCCTTCATACATTATTCAGAATGCTGTGGTAGAATGACCAATTCCACATGAATGCTGGATGGTTTATTTTCTTCTAAATAGAGCCTCTGCCAGCTGCATGAATAACCATAACTCAATGACAAATTTTTTAAATGTAAAATATTTTTTAAAAATATTATTCCTATTCCTTTTTAGTAACTACTTTTATTGCCATACTGGTTTCTTTTTTTTTTGTTTTTCAATGTTTATTTATTTTTGGGACAGAGAGAGACAGAGCATGAACGGGGGAGGGGCAGAGAGAGAGGGAGACACAGAATCGGAAACAGGCTCCAGGCTCTGAGCCATCAGCCCAGAGCCCGACGCGGGGCTCGAACTCACGGACCGTGAGATCGTGACCTGGTTGAAGTCGGACGCTTAACCGACTGCGCCACCCAGGCGCCCCTCCATGCTGGTTTCTAAGTGACTGAATAACAGCATAGATTTATCAAAGAAAGAATTGCCACTCTTCTAGTATTTTTGGACTAGATGATTAATTTTAAAATAGTTCATATTTTGTAAACAAGGCGTAATCATGGCTATCTGCGTCTCTCAGGAGTATTTGAAATATTAATTTTTGATGAAAGAGAGAGAGGTGACAAAGTAGTCACAGTGGAAAGCTGCCTACCTGTGGAGTCAGGGGCTCATTTTGTTCAGTCTGGGTGGGGCTCAGAAATGTACACTTTTAGTATTATTTAGAGATGCAGATATAAGAATTGTACTTTGAGAAACATTAAAGCATAGCGCTCTTCAAACTTAAATGGGAAAAAAGAATCAACTAAGTTCAGATTCAGTAGGTTCTGGGTTTTCCCTGAGATTCTAAATTTCTTGAAGAGCTCCCAGATAATGCCAATGCTGCTGATTCAGAAATACCCTGAGTAGCACAAGGTGTCGAGACTGGGCTTCAGCTTCACAAATCCAAAATCTCAACTTTGTCAGTTCACAGAATTTGATCGTGAAAAGACAACACACAACAACCAAAGAGATAAGAGACTGATGTATAAGCCAAATTACCAGCTTAATGATTGCCCTGGTTCTTAACCCTGAGTACTGTGAGATTCACATATAGATTGTCAATATATACAGAATTGACCCCAATTCCAGAGAATTCTGATTTAATCGGTCTGCAGTGGTAGTGACATGCATAGTTAAAACTTACCAGGTGATTCTGATATTCAGCCACATTGAGGACTGTTGATTAACATTGCAAAATAGATCAGATGCCAATGTCAATTGATCACCATGCTCCTTCCTGAAGAGATGTCTACATGGGGAGCCAATATGAAGTTGGTGGCTCACCTGAGGAAGTAGAAATCACAACAGAAGGGGTTAAATAACCAAGCGGCTAACCTCATCAAGTCTGTTAGGTATCCTTTCACGAAAGAATACACCTGAGAGACGGGGTAGTGTTCAGGTAGACCCCTTTGGTGCCCTTCTTCATTTCCTATATTCTTGCATTCTGAGTTCCCACTGTCTGTATACGAAGGCAGACTATCCCACCTCTGGTATTCTTCTTCATTCTTGGAAACATATTTTTAGTATTAGCTCATGCAAGACTTATACTTTGTTTATTTCTGTTTACTGAATCTTGTATTTCCAGCTCCCCCAAATTCTTAGTCCTCTTGATTAAAAGTGGACATTTCAACATCACCTCCATGGTTCACTTCATAGTTCTCATGCCTTAGGGTAGATTTTCTTTGTATATGACATGTATTTTCTGTTATATTTCTCACTTTTTGGGTTTCTTCTTTGACACACACCTGCTGACTTTGTATTTCCTAAATCTTTTGTTCAGAATCAATTAGATGAATACATGAAATGCACAGTATATATTCTGCTAATTTTCACCAAGTTGATGCAATAGCTGTAATATTTGAAGACAAAACTGAAATGAGATTGAGTAGAATGTATTTTAGTTTAGGGTCATAGAACAGTACTACATTTTTCTGTCATTTAGAAAAAGTGTTTAACATAAAACTGAAATGATATGTACAAAGGCACGTTCTTACAAAGGCACTTCAACCTGAGCACTGGACAAGTGCCAGTGGACCATTTGACTTTTTATTTTAAGTGGGAAAATGGCTGAACAAGAATTATTCTTTTTGGGAGGGGGTAAACTTTTACTACCATTAAACTCAATGGAAGTTTTAACAACATATCATTTTGAAGACATAAAAGGAAAGAGGTAGTAATCAGAATTTCTTTGTGAAGTTCTGTCAGACTAATTGAATTTTCCTCTCTGTCAGAATGATAGGACTGATATATCAGTTGAAGTAACAGCTGTAATTTACCTTGACTTTAAATGAGCTTCAGCTTCTACTTGTTTGGCATACAAATTACAGATTTTTAAAAATAAAAATAGTCTAGACTAGAATCTTGCATGGTTGGAGTTTTACTTATCCATACCAGATACTTATCCAAAATTACCTAAGATATTTTATCTATGTGATATATTTGTATATACTTGACACACAATTGCAGATGAACCACTGTTATATAGTAATAACAGGAATATTATGTGTGGGTGTGTATGTGTGTAAATCACAGACGAAGCCAAGAATCTGCTAGTGGAATATTAACTTGGCTTGAGATACCAGTCCTGACTTTCTAAAGAAGCCATAGCATATGGCAATAGAGCCCAGAAATGGATAGTGTATTAATCAGTTTTCCCCAGAGAACAGAGCCAATAGTACACACGTATGATGGAGTGATGGGATTCTTATTTTGCTCCCCTATCTTGAAACCCATCAAAATCAACAAAACTAAAATATTTAGATCCTCAGAAAGTGGGGTGAAGCCTGAATCTGGCCTGGAGAGTGGCAGGTATTCTCTATATGTATGTTACATTTGTTGTTTTTAACATAGTAAAGATATGTATATTAAGAAATTGGCTCATGTGATGATTATGGAGGCTGAAAAGTCCCGTGATCTATCTTCAAGCAAAAGATCCAGGAAAGGCAGTGGGGTAGTTCAGTCCATTTTTGAGTACCTGAAAAGCAGGAGAGAAGAGGCCATAAGTCCCAGTCAGAAGGCAGAAGACTTAACAGCACAGCTCAAGCAGTCAAGCTGAGGAAGGGAATTCTCCCTTCCTCCACCATGTTGTTCTACTCAGGTTCTCAGTGGATTGAATGATGCCCATCGGTATCAGGGAGAGCAATCTGCTTTATTCAGTCCAGATTCAAATGCTAATTTTACCTGGAAATATTCTCACAGACACACCCAGAAATAATGTTTAGCCAAATATCTGGGCACCCCATGACCCAGTCAAGTTGACACATCAAATCAACTGTCACATATAGCTACATCCATCCCAGCCCTCCCCAAGGTCTTTCCATTACCTGCTACGCTGTGGAAGACCTAAAATCAACATCATCATTGCACAAAGAAAAAAAAAAGAAACAAAAGAAACAAAAAGGAAGTTAGGGAGCTATATGGAAGGAAAAACACCTTAAAAGTTCAGAAACCAAACCAATTTCTCAAACACAATTCATACAGCAGAGAGATGTGGTTCAGACTTAGGCATCATGTAAATATCATCTGCCAAGTGTCAACCTTGTTCTCCTGGAAAACTGAATATGCAAAGAGAGGAAAGCAATGTTAGAAATAATAACCCCTTTGAATAGGATTTTATAGTAATAAACAAAAGCCCTGTTATCTCATTTGCTACTCAGAACATCTCTTTAGATGGCAGTTGCAGGACGCTAGGGTGGCTCAGTTGGTTGAGAGTCCCACTTTGGCTCGGGTCATGATCGGCTCGGATTCTTGAGTTTGAGCCCCATGTCAGGTTCTTGTTGCTAACAGCTCAGAGACTAGGTTCTACTTCAGATTCTGTGTCTCCCTCTCTCTCTGCCCCTACCCTGTTCGTACTCTGTCCCTCTCTCAAAAATAAACATTAAAGAAAATTTAAAAAAATAAAGTGAGATGGCAGTTAGTACTGTAATACCAGGTTTTCATATAAGAAAATCAGAGTATTTAAATGTTAGTTTTTAGCACCCACCCCCGAGGATCCAGAAGCACATACAGAGGCCTGCAGTTTGTACCTCTCTAAAACCAAACAAAGAACAACAAGTCAGAGAAATCTCCCTTTGGAGAACATGTTTCAAAATACCAATCCTTTATTTCAATTTATTAACACCATGCAAGAATTTAATGTATCTAAGTTCAACATTTGCAAATTGAAACATCCCCCCATGGGTTTCCATGCATGGTACATTCCATAGTTTTTCTATACCCTATTAATCCCCTAGATTGAGAACATCTAAAACATATGCTCATATATTAGACCTCTCAGAATGATAACATTAACCTTTAGGGAAAATTCTAACTGAATCAAGGTTAGCTTTCAGTGTTTTCCCAGATTATGCAATTTTATGCAATTTCCCTTATATGCAAGTTTCACTAAATTTAGAAAAAACATACATAATATCATTTGGAAGATGAGGCAAGTTCCTTATTTTTTTTTTTATTTGTATAAAATACATGTATTTGTTCATTTTGGTGGGGCTTAAGAAAGCAGAATAAAAATGTCACTGCTCCTTCTTCTTAAAGCAGAATTCAGTCCTTTATTCTTAATGGATCACTCTAAATGGTATACTCTTAATATCTGTAGAATCATAGAATACCACATGTCACATTCCCTTAAAACTGTGGTCCAGCCAAACATCTATGATCACCTGATTTATGACAAAGAGACAAGATAGTATAATAGAGAAAATTTGGTCTTTTCAATAAATTGTGAAATGAATCTCACCTCGAATTCATACCATGCATATAGAACAACCATAGATAATTCCAGATTACATCTGGTATAAATTCAGCAATATCTGGTAAATAAAACAATAAAACTTGCAGAAGAAAACATTAAAAAAATCCTCATAGAGTAGGCAAGGATTTCTTAAATAGGAATCAAAAAGTACCAATAATTAAAGAATAAAAAAAGATAAATAGGACCATATTAAAATGGTTCATCAAAATGCACCACAGGGAAAGTGAAAAGGCACGGTACAGACTGGGAGAAGGCTCTGTATTTGAGCTATGGGCTATAGTTTGCTAACCCCTAGTCTAGAAAATGTAAATAAATGAAAGGAAGGCTAAGAGACAGAAACATTTTTGTGAAAGAAAGAAGACATTTCGGTAGTAAACCACTGGAAGAGAATCAGACTTCAGAAGGACTGAGTCATCAAATATAAGTCCAATGGAAAAAAAAACTCACAAAATGTCTAAGGTTACCAATTTTATGTCCAGTCTGTTTATGGTTGGAAAGTAGCATTTTCCCCCTCAAGTGAATATCATATCTGCAAAGGACAGGGCATATCTTAAGAAATCAGCATTGCAAAATTCAGGGTTAAGTTGTTTTGTTAGAATATGTAATACTTGTGTTTTCATTTATTTGAGAAACTTCACTTACTCAGCTGACTTTTTTTTTTCTTGGAATGCAAAATGCAGATTCCTGATGGAATTCCTGATGTGCACACTTTTGATGGTGACAAGACAAAATGTCAGTTTTACATCCACTTATGAAGGGTCCCCACAGCAATATCTCTGTTCATAGAGATTATTATAAAAGGCATAATGACTTCAGGTATATTTCTAGGGATTTTTAAATACTTTGCTTCATCAAGGATATAAGTATATTAGTTAAGATGGTTTTCACTATAAAGAAAAGAAAATTCAATTCAAATCAGCTTAAATATTGAGAGTTCTGGAGGGGTGTCTATTAACTGAATAAATTCACAGGTGGTTCAGGAAGCAAGTTCATTTCTCTGTTCTGTAGCTCTGCCTCCTCTGTGTGTTGGTTTCATCATCAGTCTCTTTATAAAATGCTTTATAAATTTGTTCCACATTTATAAGCAGATCAAAGGCAGACAGAGTGACTTTCAAAATTTGGCCCATAATTGAAGTTGCTATCCCAGGAGCCATCATCAAACCTGCCCTTACATGTCTTTGGTCTGAAATAGATTATTCACCTATTTCTTGGACAAATCTTTATCACCAGGGGAATGAACCTGGTATCAGCTGCCCCTCTTGAATGAATCACTGAGCACTGGGGTTACCTTGAGTAACTTAGTCCGCTGCTTCTCAAAGTGTGGTCCCCGAACTAGCAGGGTCAGTATCACCAGAGAATTTGTAGAAATGTAATTTCTAGGGCCTCATTCTAGACCAATGAATTTGAAGCTCTGAGGGAGTACCCAGCAATCTGTATTTTATTGAGCCCTCCAGAAGAGTCTGTACACACTAAAACTTGAGAACCACTGTTTTTGACTAATCAGAAGCTTATCTAGAGCTGGAGTCAAAGCATCAAACTACACAGCTACTAATTAATTGAAGAGATGTGAAGTGCATTATAGATACAGCCATAAAGTCAACCACACACCAAGCATATAAAGTATACTTATTTGATAGGGAACAATTTAAAAAGCATTATGTGTAGTCAATTATTAAAGTTGTGAAATGTCATTTCTTGGAGTATATGTTATATGAGATACATTTTTATTTGAGTGGTTGATTTTTCATACTTTGGATTGTGCTCCTTAAAGGTGATTATAGAAGTTGCTTTATTTAATCATGACCATTTTTTTAAAATATGTATTAGATTTAGTAGAGAGAATAAAATAGTAGAAAATAGAGTGCAGCAGTGTGAAATTTTTATTCAAATGGATATCTGCATGTGTAAATATATGTGTGCTACTAGGTTGTAATATAAGATATTTAGCAACTAGGTGTCTGGGGGCAAATTGCTCTGGCTTATAGGTTGTCAGTTTGCACAGTGTAAATATTATACCTCTCCACTGCCCCATAGCAGATGTCAGGCTACCAGTGTGGCTCCACTTGTCTGTGGATGCACAATGCATGCCACTGTAATGTGTTTCAACCCTAAAAATAAGTATAAATAGCCTCAAGCATATAGTAAAATGTAATAATTAGAAATTGTTAGGTTTTGAGCATTTATTACCTTTACTTTTAAGCATTTGATTTTAAATTATATAATTTAATGTTTAATAATGGCCATCTTTAACAACTGTTTCACAGTGTTCCCAAAAAGTTAATAATCAGCTCTTGTGAACTGGTAGAAGCCAGCTCAAATACGAGTAGACTGTGCCAGAAAGTTTCAGAGCTAGTGGCTTAGGCCATTCCCCATGCTTTCTGCTGACTCAAATGTTGAGGGAAAATGGCAAATGTAATAAGCCATTTCAAAACCTTTATCCTGTCTCTGGACTACCTAAACTCTATTAAAATAAGGAAATCTGATTTCCATCCACTCCTCTTTTCCATAATCATATTATTTTCTCCCTAAAAATTGGCAACTGTATCCATCTTCAAACTAATATACCTGATGAATTGGAGTTGGGCACTGAAGGGAAGAGAGGAGTTGAAAACCATCTGATATCCAAAGATTGGTATAATTTTATGTCATTAACTTCAATGAGGAGACAGGAATAATAATAATTTAAGTGCAGTTGACTGGATCATGTTTACCATTCAAAGGATTCCTTCAATAGAAGCTTTTCTCACAATAAGCTTTAGCACATAATGATATGATAAGAAAAATAAACAAGGGCACCTGGGTGGCTCAGTCAGTTAAGTGTCTGACTTTGGCTCAGGTCATGATCTCATGGTTTGTGAGTTTGAACCCTGCATCGGGCTCACTGCTGACAGTGCAGAGCCTGCTTGGGATTTTTGCCTGCTTGGGATTTTCTCTCTCCCTCTCTCTCTTTGTCCCTCTCCTGCTCACATGCTCTCTTTCTCTCAAATATAAATAAACCTTAAAAAAAAGAAAAATAAACAAATAACTAATGAAATCCATTCTGCCTACATATTGTCTCTAATATTTCATGAGAAGGTATCAAAGGAAGTACCTTATGCAGGGAACAAAACTTCAAATATAACAACAAGATAATTGCCATATAATTTTTTTCTCTGGCACTTTCCTCAGAGTTCTTTTAGCGTGTTAATAATAAAATGAATGCAAATTTATTTATGAATGATGTTTAATTTCCACTTAAGCTGCTGGAAAACATCATAAGCCTTTCCCTCAAGGCACAACTTAAGTCCTATCTTCTTTGCAAAATCATTCTTAATGACTTGCTCCAGTTTATTTACTTTTATTTTTCTGATATCTATTATACATATTTTTTGTGGCAAAATTAGAAAGCTATTGTTCTCTCAATAACATCTTACCTTCATTAAATTTTAAGATCTGTAACAACAGAATATTTTGCTTTATTTTTGTCCTCTGTAACCTCTACCAGCATCAGGAACATAGTAGTATTCAATGCCTTTTAAAGTCTATTAGAAAGAAGTGTAAGGTTCTGTACATGAGCCTACACAGTCAGCTCCCCCTAATAATATTAATAATATATTAGTATAATTATTTAGTATTTAATAATGCTAGCACTATTCTAAGTAATTTACATGGATTATTCATATAATTCTTACCACAAACTTTAGGTAGTAGAAAGAAAATTATCTCCTGATCATATAGTTTAAGGACCAGCATCCAGGAAGTTTGGGTCTAAAATCTGCACCCATAATCATTCTCTCTACCATCGCACATACAGATATGATCAAGTGATAGCAGCATGTTTCAGAAGTCTACCAACAAAAATCCCAAACTGGTGGAGTTCAGTGCTCTTAAGATTCTGTACAAATGGAATTTAGAGTTTTGGAAGTTCTCTAAGTGTAACCCAGTAAATGATGTGAAAATGGCAAGTGTGAGACCAAATACATGAGGAAATATGAGAATAAACTCAATGTGATTTGAGCTCCTTAGAAAGTAAAAACAAAACAAGAGACTTATGGTCATTCATTAAAAATTTACTGGGAAGACAGGAAGCAGGAAGATGAGATGTGACATTTTAGAGCCACAGTTCACGTCTTTTGTAAGGCTTAACCCAGAGGACCTGCAAGAGCTGAGGCAAGCTGAGCTTTGGGTTGGGCCATCCTTTCAAGGCTCTGCCTTACTCAGGTCCAAGAAACTTAAGTATTCCATCTCTAATCTTTAATTTCTAAGAAAAGTCCAACTAAAAGAGGCTTTCTGAAACACAGTCTGCTTAAATGATTTATATGAGGAATTCAATACTGATAACCAAAACCAAGAGTCCTGTGTGATTTTTTTTAAAGGATATCTTTTTATTTAAAATAATGATTTGGAAATCCTAAAGGATCAGGGTGATAATCATATGCACTATTCCACTGCTTCAGCTATTTCTTAAAGGAGATAACCTGAAAATAAAGACAACAGAAATGCAAGTTTTGGGCCTCAATTAAGTCATCAGTCTTCTTTATATTATGTAGAATGGACTATTTTTTCACTTGTAAGAAGTTAAAATTATTGTTTCCTGTCAAAGATTTTATTTGGTCATTTGAAAGTTCTATGACATTCCAAATAAGAAAAAAAATATAATCCAGCCTCTTTCTGGATAAAATGTATATTTCTGGAAAAATATATTTTGAGTTCTAATAGTGTCCAGTACTTATCTGTTCAGCAGAATCAGAACTCATCCGATATAAAATAGAGTAGGGCAACACTGCCTGGGAGTAGTAGGGGCTGAAGTCAGATAATCTTAAATTAGAAGCTCAGCTTTTCTTATTGGTTGAGTGACCTTAAGTTACCTAATTTTTCCTAAGCCCCACTTCCAAATCTCTGACATGGATATGAATGGAAATATTGACTCAGGGGATCATTGCAGGAAATAGATGATCCAATAGACATGAGGTGCTGAGTGATATAAATGGAAATTACAATGATATAACGTAAAGTCAACACTCTGCTTTTCATTCATGTATTATTCATAGCATAATTGATCACAAGAACATTTTTCAAATTTGTATTGGCATTGTGGTCCATTTTGTTCAATTCTTTATGTGTTGACATAAATAAGATACTATTTCAAAGTATTGCAGTTTTTCATAGGGAGGGTCTTATAAGCATAGATAGATAGATAGATAGATAGATAGATAGATAGATAGATAGTAGGTAGGTAGGTAAGTAGATATATACTTAGTATTTCCAGACAACATATTGCCACAGTTATTTAGGAGGTAACTGCTAACTACTCTATTTTCGTCCTTTGTATGAATCTAAGATTTTCTTTCCATTCTGGAATATGAAGAGAAAAATATTTAAGAAACAGTCAAGTATTAAGAAAGGGGAAGGTATTTAAGAAATCAGTCTCTTGAACTTTGGGTTTGTGTATGTTTTTGATGTGGGATAAAGTATTTGTTCATAACAAGATCAAAGATCTGTCTATTCAAATGTGCTTCAAAAAGAACTCCAAAGAGCAAATATACATTATTTTTAATTATCTAAGACATTGCCCAGTAATTGAGATTACAGTATAAAAGAGAATAGCGGCAGGTGATAAAAAATAATTTCATATTACCTAAAGGGAAAGTTGACAATTCAATGAAGATGTTGACTGGATTTTTCTCCCTCCTTTCACTGAGGTTATTTCTTTCCATCTCCAAGGGCCTTTCTCACAATAACCTTTCTTAAAAAAAAAAAAAAAAAAAAAAAAAAAAGCTCAATGACATTGCCTGCAGAAATCATCTGCTGCTTCTAAAGTCAGTCATAGGTTTTGCTTCAAGGCAAGAAAATACGTTGCTCTCAGTCACACCTCAGTGTGTCATCTTCAGAAAGCCTCACATTCCTATAAATGCAACCCCATCTCTTATAGTCAGACTGAAATACAGACGGTCCCAGCTTAATATAGTTTGACACAGTTTTTTGACATTATGATAGTGCAAAAATGGTACACATTCAGTGGAAACTGTACTTTGAATTTTGAATTGTGATCTTTTCCCTGGCTAATGATATGCATTTCGATTTAGAATATTTTGTTTTTTTTTAATGTTTTTTTTTTTAATTTTTTTTCAACGTTTTTTATTTATTTTGGGACAGAGAGAGACAGAGCATGAATGGGGGAGGGGCAGAGAGAGAGGGAGACACAGAATCGGAAACAGGCTCCAGGCTCCGAGCCATCAGCCCAGAGCCTGACGCGGGGCTCGAACTCACGGACCGCGAGATCGTGACCTGGCTGAAGTCGGACGCTTAACCGACTGCGCCACCCAGGCACCCCTAAATGTTTATTTATTTAAGAGAGAGAGACAGAGAGTGCATCCACACCTGTGAGCAGGGGAGGGGCAGAGAGAGAGGAAGAGAGAGAATTCCAAGCAGACTCCACGCTGTCTGCACAGAGCCCAACATGGGGCTCAAATTCACAAACCCTTGACATCATGACCTGGGCCAAAATAAAAAGTTGTTGCTTAACTGAGTGAGCCACCCAGGCACCCTGATTTAGGATATTTCCTACTTAGTGGGTTTTTTGGGATGTAACCCCATCATAAGTCAAAGAAAATTTGTATTTCAGGAAAACTTGAATTCCTCAAAAGGAAATGTTACTTACATTCTAGTTTTGTTAATGTGTTCGAGGAACTGTGGGTTTGGTTTTTTTTTTAAGAAAAGAAAGAAGATGCTAAGATATCAAAAAAGGGAACAATGAATTTGATAATCATATATGGATATATGCAGTGTGTATTAAAATTATGCATGTTAGGGGACCCCGGGTGGCTCAGTCGGTTGAGCGTCCAACTTTGGCTCAGGTCATGGTCTTATGGTTTGTGGGTTCAAGCCACGTGTCGGGCTCTGTGCTGACACCTCAGAGCCTGAAGCCTGCTTTGGATTCTGTGTCTCCCTCTTTCTGGCCCTTCCCCTCTTGATCTCTGTCTCTCCTTCTCTCTCAGAAATAAATAAACATTAAAAACAATATGCATGTTATTTAGAAATATCTTAAGTAGGATGGTTTAAAAAAAATTTTTTTTTTTTGAGAAAGAGCACACATGCATGAGCAGGGGAGGGGCAGAGAGAGAGAGGGAGAGAAAGAATCCCAAGCAGGTTCCGCGCTGTCAGTGCAGAGCCCAACACAGGGCTCGATCTTACAAACTGTGAGATCATGACTTGAGCCAAAACCAAGAGTCAAAGGCTTTAATGACTGAGCCACTCAGGCACCCCTAAAAATTAAAAAAAAAAAAACTATTAACTTGGTCTTAGTAGGCTATGTGTACCCTTTTAATATAATTATTAACTGCTATCATGGTCCTTCATATTAAAAACTAACACTGAGCTGTGACATTAGGCCTCTGGATGGTTATAAACTCATCTATAATTTCCTTTAGTCAATCTAATGACCAGTAGGGATAGGGAATGCCTTCTGCAGTGAAAAGGCAGAATTAAGAGAAAATTGAGGCATGCTTAGCAAGGAAAGGAGTATAAAGCCCACTGACCCACTCAAGCCCTCATTAATATTATCTATCTTTATCTGAGCTAATCTACAACTATTCTTTGTTCTCCTGGGAAGAAAATGAAAAGTACAGAAGCCCTGGTATTCTCTTGGCTTACTACTTAATGTAGGGCCTCTCTCAGACATTGTTTTTGATAACTCCTAAATAGTCCTCAGCAACCATGTTGAGTTATAATATTACCTAGAAGAGCAAACAGTAAAAAACAAAAATGTCACATTAAGTTTCTCAAAAGAATGGGGCTCCTGGGTGGCTCAGTCAGTTAAGCATCCGACTTCGGCTCAGGTTATGATCTCGCAGTTCATGGGTTCAAGCCCTGCAACAGGCTCTGTGCTGACAGCTCAGAGCCTGGGGCCTGCCTCGGATATTCTCTCTCTCTCTCTCTCTCTCTCTCTCTCTCTCTCTCTCTCCACTCCTCCCCCAATTGCTCTCTGTCCGTCTCTGTCTCTCTCAAAAATAAATAAACATTAATTTTTTAAAAGACTCTCAAAAAGAAGACTGCTTTATTTCTTTGAGTTATTATTCCTGCAAGTTCATAAACACTATATTATAAAACGTTGGCTGGTGAGTCTTTGTTTTGTCCTGTCAGCCAGAGTTTTGACATGATGACATCTGACTTGGCAGGGTTGTGTTTCTTGTAAAGGATGGGGGCAGAAGGCCATTCAAAGATAAAGATAATAAGGAGATGAATAAAGTGGCTTTTAACTCAAAATGCTATTTTGTGTAGGATTTGTATTTTGTCAAAATTGTTTTCCACAACTAGCAAAAAAGCAATTAAGCAAATTAATTCAGCATCTGCTGTATAAACTTGATACAATATACATATGTATAGATCATCCAGAGTATATAGTATAATGTATTTATTCCACAAATTTATCTAGTTTGTGCTAGACACTTATTAAGGCATAACATGTACCCTTATAACGGTAAACAAAAGACCCTACCTCATGCATTTTATAGTCTAGTGGAGGAAAATAAACATTTAATAAACATCTAAACAAATATACATATAATGGGTTAATTGGTGATAAGCGCTTGGAAGATATATAAATATCAGTAAGGGGGTTGAGAGGGACAAATAGTGATGTCATTTATTATTCAGTGAGGGATTCAAGGGCCATGAAATTGTGAAAGAGCCTACCTTTCTGGAATGATGCCTATCTGGGAAGATTCTGTAGACTACTGATTTTCACAAGTTAAGGTACTATAATGTTATAGAAAAGAGATTTTATGACATTAGGTCTATGCTAAACAATTTTCAATATAAATTACTTTTGAGTATAGACTATAAGATGGTTTTGTAATCAAATCTCATCAGAATCTGACAGAGACCTTACAAGAAAAGATAATTACAGACTATTCTCTCTTCTAACATAAATGCAAAAACTCTTACCCAAAATATTAGAAAACCAAATTCCATAATACATAAAAAGGATAACACAAATATAAAGTTGGGCTTATTCCAATGGCACAAGATTTAAAAATTAAATCAATATAACTTACAAAATAAAACAAGAAAAGACATATTCATCTCCACTAATATAGAAAAGGAATTTGATCAAAATCATTTCTTCACAGTTAAAAAAAGTAAAGCTGTTAAACTAGTAATGAGAAAGATTTCCCAGTCTGACAAAATATATATGACATTATATTTAACGATGAGATGCTTAATATTTACCTCACTTAATATAGTGGCAAGGATACAGTATAGCCACTTCTATCCAATATTGTACTATAGAAACTGTCCAGTGAATAAAGTGAAAAGGAATGAATGTGAGCAGATTAGAAAAAAAGGTGACAAGTTGTAGATGAAAATAATATAAGAGATTCTACAGAAAAGTTATTAGAGTAGTAAGTAAATTTAGCAAGGTCTCTGCACCTGAAGCAAACATTTAAAAAAAATGTATTTCTTTATAACATTGTGGTAGATTTGAAAAAATGGTCACCAAATACATATATTTTGACATATATATCAAAAGACATATGATAGGGGCATCTGGGTGGCTCATTCAGTTAAGCGTCTGGCTGTTGACTTTAACTCAAGTCATGATCTCACATTTTGTGGATTGGACCCCCATGTGGGGCTCTCTGCTGCTTGGGATTCTCTCCCTCTGTCTCTGCCCCTCCCCTGATCTCTCTGCCCCTCCCCTGCTCTGTCTTTCTCTCTCAAAATAAATTTAAAAACCTTAAAAAGAAAGAGACATATGATATGTTCAAAAGTTTTGTTAGGAGTTCAAAAACAAATGTTGAATTCCTAACTCCTACTACCTCCAAATGTGACTTTATTTGGAAGTAGAATCTTTGCACAGGTAGTCAAATGAAAGTGAAGTCAATGGGGTGGGCTTAATCCAATATGACTGGTATTCTTATGTAAAGGAAATTTGGGCACAGAGACAGATGTGTACAGGAGGAAGACAATGTGAATACACACAAGAAGATAGCCATGTGACCAGAGTGATGCATCAGCCAACGAACACCAAAGATTGCTCACAAACTACCAGAAGCTAGGAAGAGGCAACAAAAGATTGCCTCGCACATTTCAGGAGCATGGCCTTACTGATTGCCTGCAAAACTGTGTGATAATAAATGTCTGTTTTATGCCACCCAGTTTTGAACAGTTCATTACCGTAGCCCTAGGAAACTAGAACAGTTCATATTTGTATTATTTGTTGCATCTAAATTATTTGGAAACAACCCAAATATTCATCAATGGTAACATGGATTTATTTTTATTTTTATTTATTTACTTTTAATGTTTATTTTTGAAGGAGAGAGAGACAGAGTGTGAGTGGGGGAGGGGCAGAGAGAGAGGGAGACACAGTATCTGAAGCAGGCTCCAGCCTCTGAGCTGTCAGCACAGACCCCGATGCAGGGCTCGAACTCACGAACCGCGAGATCATGACCTGAGCCGAAGTTGCATGCTCAACGGACTGAGCCACCCAGGAGCCCCAGCATGGATTTTTTTTAATGTTGTGTGTTCACATATTGGAATAGATGTATTCATGCATTGGAATGGGAATAACAATGAAGAGAATACTGCAGCAACCAGAGATAAATAGATAGATGATAGGTAGACAGATATGATAAACCCATACATAAAGGTGAGGAACAGTTAAACTACTCACTGTTGTTACAAGTCAGAATAATGATGACCTGTTGGGAAGAAAGAGATAAGGAGTGATGTGTGGAGGTACAATCCTCTTAGTTGTAGAATGAGTAAGTATCGTGCTGCTATTCTTGAAATAGCCTGAAACACTCATTCTACGATTAAGAGGATTGTAGAAGCCAAAACTGCAAGACAAGCTACTTAGCAGTATCTGAGAAGCAGCCTGGAGGCATTGTTAAAATTGTGGACAGTGGACCCAGTCTCCCACACCTACCACTTACTGGCCAAGTAACTTTGGGTTAACTTTTCTGTGCTTCCATTTCTCATCTGTGAAATTGGGACAATTATCTCTCTTAGGGCATTACTTTGAGGGCTATATAAGTTAATGCTTCTAAAATATTTATAATAGTGCCTAAATATTTAATATATATTTAGTATATATTTATTAAATAAATATTAATATGTATTTATATTTATTATAAATTTATGTATATATTGTGTATTTAGGATATATTTAGTACATAAAATCTTGGAAAAACAAACAAAATTTGAACTATGGAGATTTCATGTTTAGAATTAAAATGGTTTTCTTCTTTTTTGCACTAGTCTGTATAAACCAGTACACAGGTGCACTTAAGCATTAAGCAGTACATGCAAACAAATGTGTCCAGGATAAGAACACATTCTGAATCTTAATAAAATAACATCTTGAATTGCTATAGATACTCACAGTCATGATAAAACAAAACAGTTAAAAATATTATCTACATAAAGCAAAGACACTGATAACATACTGTCAAATTGTAGTTGTCTTCCTAGAAACATCAAACTATACTGGAAAGCAGTTTCTTTTGCTTTTCTTTTTTTTTTTTTTTTTACGTTTATTTATTTTTGAGACAGAGAGAGACAGAGCATGAACGGGGGAGGGTCAGAGAGAGAGGGAGACACAGAATCTGAAACAGGCTCCAAGCTCTGAGCTGTCAGCACAGAGCCCGACGCGGGGCTTGAACTCCCAGACTGCGAGAACATGACCTAAGCTGAAGTTGGACGCTTAACTGACTGAGCCACCCAGGCTCTCCGAAAGCAGTTTCTAATTATTGTTCATGTTTTTAGGTATCAACACATGATTTGAATTAATATGTATGACCGTTAAAAGTTCATAGTAGGTAAGAAAAAACTATGTTAGCATTAAAATGTGACTAGCCTTTTATATTCCAAAACTTATACAAATTGTCAGGTATTCCCTATTTCCTTATTAATAGCAAATTATATAAAATTATTTCTGTGGGATTTGCAACAAAAGATTGTCTTCCCACAGTGTTGATTCTCAAGATTTAAATCAGTATTGTTTTCTGGACATTCATTTTGTCCACTTTCAAAAATAAACTCCTATCACAGTGGGTTTCCTCTCAATCATAATCCTTATGTATATTCATGAGTTCCAGAATGAAGGGCTCAGCAGTACATCTTCCATCTTCAAACCCGATGTCTGTCTATTTGACCCCTTGCTCTACCCCAAAGGGAGTTTATTTGATACCATTAGTTTCATAATACCAAGAAGGTCCACTAGGTTCACTGACATAGTCATCCCTGAAAATGGACCCACTGATCATTTTCTGCTGTCAGATCAATCCAAGACATAGTAAAAATTGGTGAACTCATTTTTCTGGATTCTAGCAATTAAAAAATAAGTAGAAATAGAATATGTTCTCTCTTCCTTTTGTTTTATTGAGAAATAGATTTTAGTCTCAGCATCCTTGTTTTATGTATGTATGTATGTATGTATATCTTAAGTTTATTTGTTTATTTTGAGAGAGAGAGAACAAGGGAACAGGGAGAGAGAGAATCCCAAGCAGGTTCTACACTGTCAGGGCAGAGATGATGTAGAGCTTGAACTCACAAACCTTGAGATCCTGACCTGATCAGAAATCAAGAGTCTGTTGCTTAACCAACAGAGCCATCCAGGCGCCCCTGGGCCATCTTCACTTTAAAATGTAAATAATATGTAGATATATTTGTAATCCATTGCAATTTATTGAAAGTTGTAAAGGTTTGACTTTTAAATAATACTTCATAGAGTATTAATTATTAAGCTATTAAGTATTCCATTTTATTTTTTTAATGTTATCTAAATTGCAGTTGGAAACAGAAGGAGCAAGGAGCAGGAGAGAGACTGTAACTCACTTTATGAGTTTAGGCTACCCTCCCCCCAAGTCTACAGTCCACTCCTATACTACTGACTACCCAATATCATGTTCCATTCAGCCCAAGTTGAAGTCTTTACTGTATTACATAAGGTTATATTCACCTGTCTTTTGTTTTACTTTGTGAGATATGGTAGACCAGTTTTTAGGAGCTTATTTCTATTTAAAGAATTTGAAAAGCATTGAGGAAATGTAAAATTAAAAATATGTACCTGTTTTTCCATATAATGTGATCAATTTCATTTAGCTATTGTATGGGAGCATTCAGAGTCTCTGCCCTAAGGATTCATTATTCTACATAGAAAATAGGCTTTGTGGCTTTTGGCAGCTTGATATTTTGTTATCCTTTATATAGGTAGGAAAGAGCAGGCTGATTGAAGGGATTCATTATAATGTAGTTTCAGTTCCTTGATCCTGTCCAGTGGGGAAAACTGAAGAAGAATCTGCTAAAAATAGATAAGCAGAATGTTGAATAAACAAAACGAAGAGACCCTTTCTTGTTCAGGTTTCTTTCCTGAAAAAGCCTGTGGGAACTGTTATTTCCGAACAGGTCCTGCTAATTAATTAGCACATGTTAAATATCTGTGCATTTTGAAAATAAAAATCAACATTTGGTTCATTTATGACACATGAATAGATCTAAGCCTTAGTGGGAAGACATATTCCTATATACAAATTATTCTTTCATAGATGGAGTAGTTTCATCCCTTCAAAGTTAGCTGAGAAGGAAAAAAAAAATCAATATATCAAACCTCATCTTCTAAATTACTCCCATTGAAAATGAAAGATGGGTTTTGGAGTTGAAGATTTAAGAGAGCAGATGTAGAAACTGAGATTTTGGCAGCCCTGTCAAAAGCTAATGAGCTCTGGGGAAATCCAGCTGATACAGAGTTTGGATAGACTACTATCTAAACTATAGGGTGTCTAACAGCTACAGTGAACTGGCTTCAAGGTGGCACACAGAAACTGACCAGAGGTAGTCTTTCCCAATCACGTATAGAATTATTCAGTATTATAAAAGACTACCCAGTGTAGTATTACTCAATATATTTAGAATTAATGTTCCTATTAATATTTGCACCATACCTACTCTTTTTGAAGCAGGTAAAAGTTCACAGTTCTTTAAACTCTTGGTAGGTGCCTTACATGGTTCATTAGTCACCATAAAGCTATGGATGGTCTTTGTTTCATGGAGGCTATCTAGGGCAGGCCTGTGGTTAATATGCAGTTGACTCTCAGAGAGAGTCCCAGAGCCTTCAGCCAGCCATTAGAAGAGCAGAGGGATGGTATGAAGTGTAGTAAGACAAAGTGTAAGGAGAGTATGAAAGCTCAGGGTTCCTGTACTCTATGGTCGGGACCTCTTTTTTATAATTGGTTCTCCTAGTGGTTTTGCTGTTTGTTTCCTTTCTATGATTGGCTATATACTAACTACCTAATTTCAGTGTGTTTAGTGTTTTAGTATGTTTTCAGTGTATAAATATAATTAGTGCATATTTGACTCTGCTATTCCTGCACATCTGGCTGTAGATTTTCAGGATATACAAATTAGGCAATCTTTATATATTGATGCTGATAAGATGCTGCCATGGGACTTCAAGTCAGAATTCATACATACACATTTTCTAGTTACTCAATCCTGCTCTATCAGAGTTTGGAAGGGTATGGAGTAAAAGTGGAGGTGGGAGATACTAACATGAGTGAACAGGAATCTCTCTCAAAGACTGTTGCCCCCAAGTATATTGGACCCCTCCATTTCGGCACCCCTCCAACTTGGCACCCCTCCAACTCATGGGTCTAATCCAGTGTTTCCAAAAAATCCAATCTCACTGTGGCCTCTGTCCCTTCGTTCCAGTGGACTCAGCTTGATGACTCACACCCTAGTAAACTTTCAATGACTTCCCATTAAACTTTAGGATAAAGTTCAAACTTCTTATCATAGCCTGTATGATCCTATACAAATTTACCCCTGTCCACCAAACCTTGTCTATATTCTAGAAAATAGTTGGGTATCCTTACTCTTCTCTAAATTTTCAAAGCACCTCCTATTTCAAAGCCTTTGCCTTTTTCTTCTCTCTGCCCACTGTTTGCTCTTCCTCATTCTTCATTTTTGTAACTGAAGTATATAGTCTTTATCTGGCAACATCAAAGCAACAGAGTTGTCAAATGTTAAGGGAAACATGGTGAAAAATGGCAATCACTTGCTGTGATGTCAATATTTCCATTTGTTTTGTATTTTTTTTGTGACAAATTGCCATATATATGTGAGGGAGGTCTAAATGTCCTTCCTAATTTTTGTAAAAAAAAAAAAAACAAAAAACAAAATGAAGGATAGTTAAGCCATTTTCTATTAAGAAATCTATGTCAGGCACATTCTGCATTTAGAAATCTGCAATGAGTGCTACCTCAGATCAGAAAGTCTATCTGCAGAGGTTAATTATTCACAAACCCAAATCTTATAAATTCATTTTTTTAGCCAATAGGCATTTATTGAGTAACTGCTATATGCCAATCACTCTAAAAGATAGCATGCAACATTTCCAGTTATCCTGTTGTAAAGAAACATGATCCCAAGGAAAAGATACATAGGGAATAAACTGTAAAGATATTTTACTTTCTTACAAACATTACCTGAGAATGTATTATGTGCCTGTCACTCTGCTAAGCATTGAGAACATTAGAGCCCCTGATTTCAGAAGTTTACACTCTTTGGCAGAAATAGACTTAAAAATTTTTTCAATATATTTTCCTAAGTATGATATGTTACAGAGGTTTAAAAAAAAAGGAAGGAGGAATAATGAATTAATAGAGAGGGGGCAGTGGGTCATTAGGGGATTTTTCCTGGGGTTTCTGAGAGTATTTTGAGTTTTGAAAAGAGAAGGAACAATGTATTCTCAACCAACATGGAATGTTCCCCATCTTTCCCTTCCACCTGGAGGTAAAGGTGGTTTGTTGGTTTATTTGTTTTTTAATTTTCTGTCTCCCCACTGTTCTAGAAAGGTTCTGCCTTTGGCTAATCAGTTACAGTATTTAATTATACAAGTCAAGAGAAGGAAGAAAGAAGTCCTGAGTGAATCATAACTGGAGGAAAAGGTTGGAGATAATTTAGTAGGAATATGAATAGAGGTTGCTATTGGTAAATAGGACAAAAAAGTAGAGACTTCTAAAACTGTGGTTCTTCTTAGGCTGTATATCACATATATGGGGTCCAGAACATAACTATCCAGGAGTAATAGAGAGTAATGTAAGGAAATGTGTGCTCAACCCATTATTCTAAGGTCTAGGGCTAAACAACATTGGATGCAGAAAGGTAAGAAGACATTTACTGAGAAGACGGAGAGCAAGGATACGGAGAGGGACATAAACACATACCATAGCATAGGGTCTCGAGGTGATTGTAAAAAGCTTGGTACTGAATATTGTGTAGAGAGAAAGGGAATGTAAGAGAATGGAGATGTAAGTATATGAAGCTTGTCTATGGGATACACCACTGGAGTATGGAAAATTTCTAATCAGCCACTTGGTTCATACTTCAGGAGCTGTTTTGACTTACTGTGAGCATTAAACTGCCAAAGTGGCCAGCTAATTGGTCTGACTTCTCATTGGCACAGTCTTACTCATTGTCTATACAGTGAAGTTGCTTGTAGAGAAATGCTGGCATAAAATTAGACTGGATTAATCTGTCCAGGACATTTGCAGTATGTCTCAGCACATTGTCTATCCTTCCCTTGTGTTTGTACTTCTGTTTCACAATTATAGGCTAGCAAAATTCTGTTGATATCCCTTCATCCCTGTGAAACTGGTTGTAATCTTTCTGGGCTCTGTTGTCATTTTTTTATTACCAGAGGTGGATTTCAGGTGAAGTTAATCAAGACTAAGCTTCAGGGCCTATCACTTACATGGGCTCATTCCATATGAATCTAATATTTAACTTGTAATCTTGTCTTCTTTTCTTAAATAGGGATCCCAAAGTTGTATAACATGCAGGCCACATCACACCTGGATCTACTCCTGCAGTAATCTCAGCTATAAATATGTGGCCCAAGTTGAAATAGCCGTCAACAGTATTTCAGTCAGTTCTTGAAGCTAAATTGTAGTTCCTTATTTTCACTGTTTGGTAGACTCCAAAAATTTGATGTGATTTTGACCCAGATGTTAAAATATAAATTATTCATTATGAGGTTTGCTCTCCAAAGGGAGTACATAAATGTGATTCTAAAGTGATTCTAAAAGTTTTGAATTGCCAATTCAGATATAATTACTGGATGATGGAAAATTTTATCTCCTCATAATCACAAATAAATATACATGCAATGTTTTGTAAACATCACATCAGATTTTATATATCATCTTATTTAACAACTGTATTAAATTGCTCGGGCTGCCATAACAAAGTGTTTGAGCCACAAATTAGGTGGCTCAAACAACAGAAATTTGTTGTGTTCTCAGTTCTCGAGGCGAGAAGTCTGACATCAAACTGTTAACGGGGCTGGTTCCCTTGGAAAGCTGTGAAGAAGAACCTGTTCCATGCCTCCGTTTTAGCTTCTGCAGATTTGCTGGCAATTTCTCTTATTCCTTGGCTTCTGCTTCATCACCCTGGTCTCTGCTTCATCTTTGCATGGTGTTCTCCCTGTGTGTGTCTGTGTCTAAATTTTCCCATTTGATAAGGACACTAATCATATTGGGTTAAGGGCCCACCCTAGCCCAGGGTGTTCTCATTTTAACTAATTACATGGGCAACAATCCTATTTTCCAGTAAGATTAGATTCTGAAATGCTGAGAGTTAGGACTTCAACATATGAACTCTGAGGGAACAGAATTTAAACCTTACCAACTCATGATAGTAAATAAATCAGAAGGAATATTGACATGTATACAGTTGGCTTGCTTCTATTGGGGGAGCGGGGGTGCTTACAATTCAAGTTAGTAGCTCTAGGGATCTGTCTTGAGGAGGCACAGCCAGAGTCAGCAGAGCTAAAAGTATTGAGCACGTTTCTAATGACAGTGGGCATAGTTATAAGTATGTACTGTGTTTATGGTCTGGAGTTCAGAAAATATCATATCTTGCCCACAGGTTGTGGCCTCAAATACATTTCAATTCTAGGGCCTGCACCTTTGTAAAAGTAACTGATGCTGAAAGATACATAGTCCAATCCTTCTTGTCCTGTTAAACCTTGAAGCTTTTTGGGTTTTTCCTTCAAGGGGGGAGTAGTACGGACAGTTTTGAAGTTCTGTGAACTGTTTTAGGGCTGTAGTATCTTAAAAAAACATTCTGTGAAAAAATTGACTCCCTCATATAAAAATATATGTACCCCATTCAAAATAAAATTTTGAAATTCCAACTTCTATACTCTCATGGAGATAATGGTCTCCTTAATTTTTTGAGCAAAGTTGCCTATAATCCATATTTCATGTTAATTGATGAAATGGAATTATTAAAAAAGAAGGAAATTAAGGAAGAGAAGGCAAGGAAGAAAAAGAAAAAAGAGAAAGAGAGATGACCAAATGTGAAGAAAAGAAAAACAGAGAAAAGACTTTGTTCTGAATTTTCAGAAAGCCTCTCTTAAGTAAGTATTGTAGTTCCGTAAATAATTCTGACTGCCGAAGATAAAAGGAGCAGATTGGCCAATTACTTTCAAACTGTTTGATCAGATCCATGTTTTCATTAATTATTCAAGCTTTAGGACTCATCAAAGAATCCTAATGCATAAAGGAGGAGCAAAAGCTAAGGCACTGGCAAATGCTTTTTATGTTTAAGATTTCTCCCACTTATGACATATGTGCTTTTGAATGTTGAGATGATTTAAACCCTGTCCATGGGAAGGAGGTTGACAGTTTACCCTTTTGGAAAAAGGGAAAGAAGGACATAAATTAAAGGTGCTTAAAAAGTTGTGTCAGCAAGTAGAGCTACAGGTGCAGGACAAAATGACACCCTTGGCTTTATGTGACCTACTCGTAGGTTGTCCCTATTGTGCCCACCTCCTTGGCCTGGCTGTGCATTTGATGCTGCAGGCCAAGCAATGATTGACCATATATAATAATGGTACTTGAGTCTTTACATGAAAAATAGTTGTAACAACAGTTTAAGGATCATATGAAAAATGAAATGAGATGATTAGACCCAAGAAGGAAGGATGATGCAGTGAGATCCTGCAATAATGTGAGAGTAAGTTCCCAAGAAACATTTTTATGAAGTCTATAATGTATTACTTTAGTTTTATCCTGATTGTAAGTTATCAGACCATTTTATGGGCGCTATAATGTCACTAGAAGTGCATGTCTAACAAAATAATAGAGTGCATTACCGATTCCTCTGTGATGACCACTGCAGAGAAACTATTAGTCCCATTTGTCAATGTACTTTTGTGTCTAGTAACTTTAAAGAATGGATACTTGTGAACACTATTCAACATTTTAAAGATATTGTTTCTCCTCACGTACAGTCCATTGAATCATCAATTTTGAGTACCTCTATTTGTCCACCCTTGCCTTTTCAGTAAGCTGATTGAAAAGTAAACAACAAAAACACATTTTGAATGACAGACTAGAAAATACTAACAGTGTGTGAATGGAATTTGTAAGATCTATTTATTATTTCAAATACAATTGGTATTTTGTTACATTTTGGGTATTATGCAAGTTGGCCTAGAATATTAAAATATATACAACATAGATCTTCAGAATAGTAAAAATCTGCCTTGCAAGAAAAAGCTTAGAAGTCCAAAATAGTACGGTTCATGCCATTATAAGGAATTTCTTTACAACAGATAGATTTAGCAAGCTCTTTAAAAGCATAGTTTCAGATATTGTTTATAGTACTATATTTATGTAAAGGGGTTTGCTTTACCAATTCTAACTTCAACCTTCATTGACTGATCCCATGTTCCCAATCCTTTATAATCCTAAATACCACTACTCTTCTCCTTTCCAACTCCTTTAATTATTAAAATGGATGAAGAAAAAAGAAAAAAAAAGGGAAAGAGGAGAGCAAGAGGGGTTTTCCTTTAGGAAGAGCTACTGGTTTGCTCTGTGCTTTTGAGTCAATTCCACCAATTGTTACATAGGGGACTGAACAAGGTGATCTATAAAGCGTCCCTGCTCCAGATCTACAATGCTATGATGCCAAGTGGGGGCATGAAAATAAAAACTGTAAACAACAAATAAAAGCAAAGGGTAGTGTGGAACCAGCTTTCCAAAATTGTCACAAATGCTCAAGAACAACTTTTTAAATTAAGATTCAGCAGCAGTATTTTGTATTGCACACCTTTAAGTCCTAGGTGCACTATTAACTAGCTCTGAGACATTGGGCAGATCATCTAACTCCTTATAAACCACAATTTCCTACTTCTTACACTGTTAAATAAGAATAATGATATTACTATATAGGTGAGGATTCAGTAAGGTGATATAGGCTAAAATGTAGTACCAACTAAGTGTTATCCAGATGTGTATTGGCCATGATTAATTTATTCTTCAGTTACCTATTCACAAATATTCATATATATTTTACGTCAAAAATTATACCTAATACTGAGCCTCCACATTTAAATGTGGTCTGCCATGCATTTGTAGGATTGAAAAGTAAACTGATTAGCTTTTGTTTTAAAAATATATATGACTGAGAAGATATAACAAGTCACAGATTCAAGTGTGTAGAAGAAAACAACTTTTATTTATCTACTACTAAGTAAATGTAAGTCACCTCTCTGGTCCTTTTTTGATTGTTAGCAGATAATCTGATCTTGCCAGTGACTTGAGGTGACTTGCACCTCTTTTCTCAAATTCATTGACTTTTGGTTCACTTCAGGGTTTTGTATCACCACCTTTTTCTACCCCCCTGCCTTCTTCCCATTGAGTTCTTTTGTCTTGTCCTAGAATCAGGATATCTGATCTGTGGTTTCCTCTCTGTTTTCTGCAGTCTTGGTTGTCATTTGGCTTCTGTGCTGTAGGCATTGAAAACATGGAAGTTGTTCTGTGGGACCATAGGGTTCTGCCATTGAACACCCAGACTCTGTTTGGCTTTTGCTGACTTTGTGGTCCTCTACAATTTAGCAGTGTCCTCCACCTGACCCCTAGCTAGAGATATCCATCCTGCAAATTTTGTTTAGCTGTGGAATCCCCTCACATCAAGCTAGAGTAACATTCTAGGCTCACTGATTCCAACTTTTAACTCTCATTTGTTCCTCAGTCGTGGTCTTAAAAATTTCTTTTATTTCCTCCCTACCTTATGAGAGCTAAAGAAAGCTTGGGTAGGATTGGGGTCCATCTCAGTCCTTCTCTTTATTTAGATCTGCCTGGCTCACACTTCTACCTACTGCAGTCAGCTGGTTTGGTGAAGGGTAACTGCCAAGGTTATTTTCTTCTCAAGTTCCAGAGTAGATGTAGGGGAGTCAGCATGCAAGAGTTACTAAATATTTGGGGGAATTTCTGTCACCCAACCCTAGAATTTCAATCCCAACATAGTTGCAGGGAGTAAGGCCACCTATACTCTTTTTATTCTCCTTTCTCTATCTCTCCTTTTCTAGTCCAAAAAGGATTTTTTTTTTAATCACTTCTCTGTTTTATAGGAAAACTGCTCCAATGGCATCACTTCTTTTTCTTACACTTTCTCCAAGGCCTGAACCCTTGCTCCAGGATTTGGCTCTTGATATTTAAATCCAATCTTTTGGATTTTTTTTTTTTTTCTTTTAAAGCTGCTGGTACTTGCAATTCAAAGCCTTGGTTTTAAAGACTATTGTCTGCACGTTTACTTACAGAGGTCAAATTAATTGCTCAAAGGCCAAAAATGTGATTCTTTGTTCTCTCTGAATCAACCATATCCTGAGGCATAGAGAAAAGTACTCTTTGCCACTTAAATATAGTAGAAAAATAGAACTAAAAGAAATTGAAAAAACTCAATACTTAAATAGCAAAATACCTACTACAGAAAGAAATCCACAATGAAATAAAATAATAAGTATACTATATATTTATCTATGTTTGCCCAGCTCCATAAGGTAAAAGAAAATCAAAACAACAAATGTGCCATATATATGTGTGTGTTTTAGTTATGTGCATATATATATATATATAATATATATATATTATATATTACATATATTAACATGTTAATATATATAACATATATAATGTTTTTGAGCTGCACATGTTATCACTGACTCTGTTTTTAAAAATCTTTTTGGGGCACCTCGGTGTCTCAGTTGGTCAAGCATAAGACTCTTGATTTTGACTTAGGTCACAATCTCACAATTTGGGAGATCAAGCCCCGCATCAGGCTCTGTGCTGACAGCATGGAGCCTGCTTGGGATTCTCTCTCTCCCTCTCTCTCTTGCCCTTCCCTCATGCTCACTCACTTGTGCTTTCTCTCTCTCTCTCTCTCTCTCTCTCTCTCTCTCAAAATAAATAAACATTTAAAACAATATTTTAACATGAGCATACTATCTTGGTTTAATACTTCTAGCTATAAACATCATTAATTTATATATCGAATGCCTACTATATGCCAGGAACTAGGGATAAATAAGTGAAAAAGAACAATGGACATGTCCCTGATCTATTAAATGCTAAGAATTTCTCAGCCAACAAATAGACATCAAAAATCCTCAAGCTTACATCTCACACTGTGTAATCTCCGAAACTTTATCTTTCCAAGATGTTCAAAGCCACACCTAGAATCTTCACGTGTTCTGTCTGGTGGTAAAGTAAACCATATCTGGCATTTCATTCTCCATCACCACAGAGAGTACTGTTAGATCCCCAAAAGAGTTAACCCGAGGAACACAGTTTTAAGGCTGATTTCTAAAAAAGAAGAACCTTGTAAATGAATAGTATCAGAAAGAAACGTGCTTTTTGTTAATAATTACAACTTACTGTCCACCAATAGCTATCATTTCTCAAGATGCAACTGGTTTTTAGAAGACTAGAAAATGACTCCATCAGTTTATACGATAGAAATTTGATATATTTCCTTTCTTCTTGGATTTAAATTCATCTCTCTTTATAGTTCTTTGCTAGCAAGTAAAATAATCTCATAGTCAGATTCTATTATTGCTAAATTGAAATTAATAGTATATCAAAATTTGAGGAGTTGAATGGTATTTTACAGCTATACAAGGGAGATTTCATAGTTCCACTAGGACTGGTTGTTTTTTTTTTTTTGTTTGTTTTTTGTTTGTTTGTTTTTAACAATGACATTTATTTTAAGCCTTCTTTTTTCTTTTAGTACATAATCTGGTGGGAAGTCAGGATGAATTAAGGATGATCATGAGATTTCAGTAAATTAACTCTTTCAGGACACCAGAGCTTTATCTTTTAGACACTAAATATCCACAAGTACGAAATTTAAAATATACATTTTCCACAATCTTGTAGGTAGGTCAGTTCTTATTAAACTTGCATAATATAGAGAGTCTTTTTAAGGGAAAGGAAAAACAAGGACAAAAATCTTCTCTTTGAGCCCCAGTATTAAATCACGTTTATTACATTGTTACTTAAAAATATGCAAACCTAAAACCAGGCATAAACACTTTATGCTTATACCTCTTACAAAACATAACAAATAAAATACAAATCTACAAATGTGAGAATTTCAATTTCACAATATTGGTTTTTAATGTAGCAGGAAATGTTTTATTAAAATGAAATATTTGTTCACTATGTGAATATGGCATTGGCTTGCTACATAGAAGATTCTTATCCAGTATGACAGCATGGTGTGCAGTATAGTGACCATCCTTCTCATGTTTTGTTTGTGGAAACTCTCTTTGTACAGTGCCATCACTGGTTTTTTTTCTAGCTCTGTTTTTATTACAACTTCCTGGTGCCATTGTATTTACAAATATGAATGCTGGATTCATTGGAGAATATGTTGCTATTAAAATAGTGGTCTAGAAGACCCAGAAACCACTTGGATTATTTTTTGAATTACTGTGGGAAATCAAAACACAAACATAAAAAAATATTAAAGGATGATTTTTAGAAGGGCAAACTCAAAATTATAATACAAGTGTGAAAAAAATTTAAAAAATATTTCACTTAGTTATTAATGAGGAACTAATAAAATGTTATCACCTGGCTCAGTAGGGTATTCAGAATACCGCACATACATGGTCAAGTCAGGAATGTTGAAATGAATCTCCAAATAGATGGATATAAAGCTGGCCTTTTCCCCTAGGGTTGGAATAGAGAGAGAAATCAATTTTTTCTCCATTAAGAGGAATTTTCAGGTCTTTGGATAAGTATTATTTTAATTGTTATCAGTAATGTATAATTTACAGCTCTGTAAAATAGCTAAAATTGCCCTCCAAAAGAATTAGATAGCCAAGAAATATGTGCTAGATAATGTCTCCTTTCCATTAAAGATACTCAGTCTTCTTTTGGTCCATTCCAGTCTTTCACAATTTGTCCATCCAGTATGTTTAAGAGGAATATGCAGACTGTACAGAACCTATCTCTGTGGAAACCTTGGAGATCTTCTCAGCTCAGCTCTTCCTCTTGAGAAATGACTTCTAGCTATGAATGAATGCCCCATCATGAGCCTTTAGTCTTAAAGGAATTTGTAGCTCTCCCTTCAAATATAAACACTAAGCAGCTGTTTGGATGAATTCAGTGACTTCTAAGGGAAGAAGAATTATGATAACTAATCCCAAATCTTTTACATGTGGAAATTGTGCCCAAAGGCGGAGTTATAACGATAAGCCAAATCTTCAATAGGAATGATAGAGCTTTCTCTTTTTCCCTTCCTTCCTTCCTTCCTTCCTTCCTTCCTTCCTTCCTTCCTTCCTTCCTTCCTTCCTTCCTCCTTCCTCCCTCCCTCCCTCTTCCTTCCTTCCCTCCTTCTTCCTTCCTTCCCTCCTTCTTCCTTCCTTCCCTCCTTCTTCCTTCCTTCCCTCCTTCTTCCTTCCTTCCCTCCTTCTTCCTTCTTCCTTCCTTCCTTCCTTCCTTCCTTCCTTCCTTCCTTCCTTCCTTCCTTCCTTCCTTCCTTCCTTCCTTTTTGCTTTCTTTTGAGGGCAATTGGGCAGTTACCAAATACCAGGTATTGCATTAAGTATTATATATATATTATTTCATTAAATACCATAATAAGCCTATAGATATATGTATTTTATAAGTAAGAAAATTCTGCCTGAACTAACCCCATGTTAAAAATTAAAGAAAAGATTATTAGATGAAAAACAGGGCAAAACCAAATGTATATTTAATGAGATCTGCATTAGTAATTAGGAAAATATCTTAAGGACTTAGATGACACATGTTGTCCCCAAATTAGCTCAGTCAATATTTATGGAACACATCCTAGTCCTTCCCACCTCACCTGGGAAACTGAGTGCCCAACTTACTTTTTATTTTTTTTCAGAGCCCTGTGTATGCATTTGTCATAACACTTGCCAAATGAGATTAAATTATCTTTTTACATGTTTACATCTTCTTACCATCAATGGCTAAGCTATGAATTACTTTAGAGGAAAAGCCGTGTTTGATTCATATACCCCTAGTGACTTGCATAGTGACTGGCATATACTAGGAGGTAATATATACCTTTGAACTTACCTAAGGAATGCATATGTAATAAAGCCATTTCCTACAATTGAACCTCTAGAAAAATTGAGTCCTAATTACTAATTCTAAATGTTTCAGTGCTGTTCTATAGATTTTAGTACTTAATAAATCCATTAAATTTGGAGCTGCTTAGAATTTGCTCTAGGGACACATGGGAAGCATTGTCTTATGGGATACAAAGCCTGCAGGCTGAATGTCATGATGTGACATCTCTTTGAGAGTGGGGAAGGAAGCTGTGACAATGCAAAAACCATTAGAAATCATCTAGAACTTTGCACCACAATTATGTATCTATGGATTGAGATTGAGAAAGCTTTAAGTGCCAGTTTTTATAAGGTTCTTCAAATATCACAAACTCAACACCACGTTTTTTCCTTAAAGTATTTCTTAAAATACCAGTGACTATCAAAGAATGACTAAAGAACTGGGAACCCAGGGAGCTGATATTTACATTGGCAGGAAGAAAGAATGCAAACCAAACTAAAGTCAGATTGGTAGAGTAAAAATTAGAAAAGTAGAAGGAAAAATTACAAGAAAATATTCCATTGTGTTAATTATTATAATCATCAGCTATTTGGGGAATAAAAAACAAAACATGGGATTTAATAAAATGTACTACTTGGTCAAAATATTTACATTTCTTAAATATTTAATGTGTTAAGCCTACACAAACAGGAACCATAATTCCTAATTAACAATAGAGGATTTCTTTTGAATTTGTCACTGACCAGAGTTAGAAAGTAGTAAAAGTGTCATTCCACAGTTTGAACTACAAGCTCACAGTATTTTCTGTGGATACGTGGGATAGTTCTCATTTTTGAGAGAGTTAAGAGTTCCAGTTACTTTTGAGTTTTAGTGGCCATTTATGGTCCTTCCAGTAGAATGCAACCCAAATCCTAAATTGTCTGGTCAGAGACTGGGAAGGACAGTAGAAATCAGTGAGAGGCAATGTTGTGGATGCATGCTTGATTAAATACAAAACATTCATTATCCATCATGGCCTTGGTTTAAAGTACGCTTCTCATTCCGAGGCCAATTTTTGAATTACTCACTATTTCTAGTGTCTTACTATGAGGTTTCTCATAGAGCAATCTTTAAAAACTCATGGTGGTTTTCTTGTAGACATCTTCACAAAATAAACCACAGCATAGTCCTCCTTAACAGGCTTGGAAATTCAGTAATTATGTGGTTCATGTTTTATTTATTTGTTTTTAAATTATATTTTTTCATCTTTCTGATCTTATAAATGACTCCTCCCATTTTGGAAAGAACTTTGGACAAATAGGTTATAAAGACATGAAAAAGAGAAAGATGATTTTTATACCAGTTAGACAAAGGAATATTTTCACGTACTTTAAAAATTAGATTGTCCATAGAGAGACTTCATTTAAAATTGTGTTGGGGTGATGGTGAGGGAGATGTATTTACCTAAAAGTACTTTATATTGGAATGCTGGTCCATTCATGGTATACTTTGTTTGTGTATCAAATACTGTACCTGTCACAAGCTTGGATTTATTGTGCGTATGCATAGTGCTTGTTGTTGGGAAAGCCTGCAAATCCCTTGTTGGCAGCCGTCACCAGAAGTAGATGCACCTGTCTTCCCAGCTGGGATTTGCTCATGGGAAAGAGGGTCATTTAACACCATGTTATCCTCATGGACAGCTGTATCTATAAGTTGCCCTAGGGTATGGAAGACCTAAATTCTGTTTTACAAAAAGACTTCAATGTCCAAATGAAATTTGACATGAAAAGTATTTTGACGTTTTGATTCAGTAGATTTAGAGAATATTTAGGCTTGGTTTAATAGAAAAACATCATTTAGTTTGCTTTAGCCTGATCACTCTAACAGCTTTTAATGACTCAGTGAACACCAATATTTTCAGCTTAGCTTAGCTTGGGGTTTAGCATAAAATAGTTCATTCTGTTTTGATGCAAGCCCTTAGTTAAAATATGGTCCTTCTCTCAAAGCTACAACCATAACTCTTTGTTTTTGTCCATTTTAATTGTCTATTTTCCCCCAACAGGCCCTAAGCTCCATAATAGAGGCTGTGTCTCTTTTGCTAACCATTATTTTTTCTAGCACACTGCCACTGTGTTAACTCTGGATATATCCGTGCTTAATAAATCTTTGTTAAGTGGATACCTAAATGGAAGAATGAAGAATTGTTTTTCACTGGCCAGGAAGGCGGTAAAGACTTCTTCATAAAGACTAGGTGATTGAAATCATCCCAAAACTGAGAGGTCTCTTTGAGTCCCTTTGTTTTTCATTTTTTATTATGGTATTTACTTACAATAAAATGTAGGCTTTATGAGCACGGAGCCATAGAGGTTTTTCAATTGTGTCTACTTATATAATCACTAACCCCATCAAGACAGAGGATTCTTCCATTATCCCAGAAAGTTCCCTCATGCCATTTTTCAGTTAATCTCTCACAACCAGTGTTCTAATGATCACCATAGCCTCGTGTGTGTGTGTGTGTGTGTGTGTGTGTGTGTGCCTGTTCTAGAGCTTCATATAAGTATAATCATAACCAAATAAAGTATGTACTTTTTTTGTCTGTAATAAGATTAATAAGGAAGGGCTGTGTTATTTAAAAAAAAAACTGCTGTATGCCTCTCCTTGGAAGATTTATTGTCCTACCTTCCCACTCTCTAATCATTTGCTCTTAAGAATTTCAAAGGTATACAGAATAGGATTCCCAGAAGTAGAGTTCAGAAGTACCATCAAACTAATATCATTGTACTGTGTGCCTCCATAATCAGATCATTTAACAAATCAAGCCGATCAAGAGGGGCATATTTTAGAACTGGGAAGGCAGCCCGCCTTCCTGACTTCTCTGAGCTTTACACAGCACTGCACCATTGGTTTCGCTTATCCTCGAAAGAGTTCTGTGGGTAAACAACGTATGTGTAACAAGTTGGAGAGGTTAAGAAGGAGCTCCGAAATTAGATATTTCCACTAAAAGTCTCCTTTAAAATGTATTTTCAGTAACATGTAATTCTTTGTGGTGTAGAGGGTGGTGTTTGGGGTAGAGCTGCAAAGGAGGTTTGCAAAGAACTGTAGTCAGTTTGCAGGCAGTGGAAAGAGGCTTGCCAAGTAAAGCCGGCAGAAAATGGATTCATCGAATTAGAGCAGTCCATGATCAACTGCCAGAGCCGGCTTGTTTTCTTTGCTAGTTCCAAAAAAGAATGTCTGAAACTTTGTGGTGATGGAAGGCTATCTTATAGAACATGCTGGCAGAGCACACTTTTTCACTGGCTCAGGTCAATATTATTATAGACTTGATGGGGTACTTAGGGCTCTGGTAGAGATTTTTAGGTCAGAAAAAAAATTAGGCATAGGAGATTAGGGACCAAAATGTGTTAGTTTATTTCATACCAGAGTAGAGCAATAAAACAGTCTTAGCAAAGCCACAGACAGGACTGGCTAAGCCTAACAATTTTTAACTTTTCTTGCAGAAGCATTTGCTATTACTAATGAGACCAAAGAATCAAATTGTGATCTAGGGAAAGGAAGTAAATAATCATGAAAAATAGTTAATATGATGTTATAACAGAGAAAGATGCCATTTGAAGATGGATGTGGGGGAGATTATAAATGATTGAAAGCAAGTAAATTCCTTGTCCAAGTTAAATGTTCTGTAAATGCTGATTATTTTGTACAAGATGGTTGGATGCAAGATATGTGGCAATCATGAAATGGCAAAAGAGAATGTGAACTCAGAAAAGAGTGTTAATGTTAGCTGAAGTGCACCAAGGTTATTTATATATTTCTCTTGCCCCTCAGAGCTGGTAGAGACGCTTCAAGAACTGCTCAGTCCCGGAGTGGAGGGATTATGTGAAGACCCCAGTGCTTTACCCTGAGACCAAGTGCAGAGGTTTTCATTATAGGGTAAGAGCCGATTCCTACATTTGGTTTTGTAGTGCTTGAAAATTAATGAAACTGTGACATAAAATTGGGCAGTATTATCAGAAGTATGAGGATGCTCTGAATTTGATTTTAGCTTTGTAGTAGCTTAAGCCTTATACCTTTCATGTGAAGTATGTTGAGAAATAATTCCTTGGCAGATATTATCCTTATGTTTGAAACAGGATGATATGTAGAAACAATGGGAATTGCAAAGCACCAATCTGGCCATTTTAGATGAAAACATCTTTAGTGAAGATTCTCTTGTGAGCTGCTTCTCAGCCTTTTTCTTAGCATGCCTACGTAGAAGAGAATAATATTCTTGCGATACACCGCAGAGGCTGCTTACTACCAGAGACAACTCGCACCAATAAGCAGATCCAGAGCAACTCCACAGCTGAACAATTTGAATCTTAGGACATCTATAAACCATTATTTGGGGGAGCTCTGCTGGGGAACAATAGAAGTTTTCCTTTTTGAAAGTGCTAAATATCCCCAGCTTTGTAGGCGTCCAGGTGCTTGGAGTCTGGATTTAGAGGAGTTTTTCTTAGAGGAAAAAAAAAAAAAATAGGATACTTTGGATCCCAAATTTTCACAGGAAGGTAATTTGACCTAAAATTTGACCAGTATCCCTGATTTTGTGTCAAAAAAAAATGAACCTAAAATATTTTCTCCTTCTTTCTGTTAGTACAATGATAAAGAAGCTCTCTCCTAGAGAATCCACAGGTACATTTCAATTCTGGCAAGGCTCCTTGTTGTCCTAGAGCCCTGGGGAGGTTTACATAAGACAAAATCTGCCCTAAGAGTCACAAGTTTCCCCAAGAGTCTGAGATGTGTACAGCTTATGCCTCATTTCAATATTCAATCTAGTCTGGGTAAGTCCTGTTAGTTGTCTTAGTAGTCATTTAAAAAATGATTATGTGTTCATTAGTTTTGGGGCCTGATTCAAACCCAGACTGAATACTGCAGAATTATAGGTTTCAGGCTAATGGGACCTGGATACTCTCTGGTATTTCTTCTGTGCCTTATTCCAGTATCATCACAGGTATCAACATAATTATTATCTCAAGAATAAATGACAACAACAGGGATGTCCAGTGGTATCACTGTGAAAGACTGGCATAAAATAGCCTTTGGTCACAATTCTAGAAGTTGTCTTATCTTACCAGGATTTTTGTCTTGTTTTGATTTGGTTTATTTTGATATTATAACCTTGGTGTATTGGGTCTTGCTTTAAAAAAAAATTGGTAAACAACTTTTTTTTAGAGTTTTAGGTTTACAGCCAAATTAATTGAAAGCTATGGAGAGTTCCTATGTATCCTACCCCAAAACACACATAATTCTTAATATCTTGTATAAGCATTGTACACTTGTTATGATTAATGAACTAGTATTGGTAGGTACATTATTATTAAAATCCATTACGTATGAGTTCACTCTTTGTATTGTACATTCTTTGGTTTTGAAAAATGTGTAATGACATATTTCCATCGTTACTGTGTCATGTAGTATCCCATACAGTACTGGACACTGCATTATACAAAAAATACAGAGTATTTTGACCACCCTAAAAATTTCATGTGCTTTCCCTCCCCTCACATCCTGGCAACCTCTGATCGTTCTCCTACCTCCAGAATTTTGCCTTTTCAAGAATGTCAGAATCATACAGAAGATAGGCTTTCAGACTGGCTTCTTTCACTTAGTAATATCTCACTTAGCTTTTAAGTTTCCTTCATGTCTTTTTGTGGCTAGATAGCTCATTTTTTATTGCTGAATAATATTCCATTGTATGAAATATACCATAGTTTGTCTATCCATTTGCTTCCAGAAGAATGTCTAGGTTTCTTCTAAGTTTGATAGTTATGAAAAAGCTGCTCTTAACATTTCTCTGCAGACGTTTGCATGGACATAAGTTTTCAACTCATTTGGGTATATGTCAAGGAGTGTGATTACTGGACCATGTGGTATGAGTAACTTGAGTTCTGTAAGAAATCTCCATACTGTCTGGCTATATATCATTTTGCATTCAAAATGATGAGAATGCCTGTTGCTTTACATCCTTACCAGAATTTGGGGTTGTCAATGTTTTGAATTTTAGCTATTCTAGTTAAGTGAGTAGTGTTTTCTCGTTGTCTTAGATTTTTAACACAATTAGTTACACAAGATCATAACTGCCCAGAATACTCTGAACACTTAGCCACTAGAAATTTCTTCAGTATTTACTTGACAATGAAAATTATTAAGAATATGGGTTTTCCCCTGGTAACATCGACTGTGACAGTACATTTTTATGAGAGAAGTATGTGTGTACACCTAAGTGTATATTTATGTGTGTCTCTGTATACCTACTATTCTCTATTATACAAAGAAGGAATAATAGGCAAAGACTTTTCTAATAATACACCCTTAAAATGAAAATATGCAGAGTAAATCAAAGATAGTTTCCAAAAATGAAATATGAGTATTCTATAGATCCTGATATTAGAACAGACCATGCTCGATGTTATTTAAAGCTAACTCTCTGACAATGGTAAGCTGTTTCTAATTAGGCATTCCTAATTTTTGTATTCAGTTAAATTCAGCCATGTAGATATATCTATAGGAAGGAATTCTTTATTGCCCTTTCAAGTTGTAGTAATTTTTCTGTATGCTTGGTGCATGTTTCTCCTTTAAATTTGATTATATTGCTTTGTAAGTATGCTTGATGTGATAAACTTCCATTCTAGAGGACTACTTTCTCAAACATAAGGACTACTTCTCTCATAATTCTATCTTTAAAACATAGCACAATGCCTGTGTTAAAGAAAAAAATTTCATGACACTTTATTAAAGATCGTAAGGAAGACTTTATTCAAGAGAGACTATGGCAGTGGAGTTTTTCCAAAGGGGAGAGAGATGGACCTCAATCCCCAATACAACATGGATAAGTAGAAATTTATAGCCAAGGATCAGGGTGGGGATCAGGGGATGGAAAAGTACCAGGCTAGGGGAATTCTCCATAGACTGACTCAACAGGATTCTTACTGAAGGCAGGCCAGGATGATAAGATATGGAATGCGGAGAATGAGAAATTTGATCTAATATCAAGATACCAAGGGAAGAGTATTTTCACTGAACTGATAGCAGAATTCTTGCTAAAATTCCACTAAACAGGTCAAAGAGAGAACCCAAGGTCAGAGCTCAGTTGAGAAGAGGATTCAGAGGACCCTGACACAGATTTGGTCCAGGAGAGAGTCTTTGTCACCTGACACATAGTAGAATTTTAGTGAACATGTATGATGTTGTTATATAGATGGCTATCCACCACATACTATAGAAATCAATTAACAAAGTCCTAAAGACACAAGGCAAGCATTGTAATTTAAGGAACAAAGAGGGAAATCACTTTAAATGATGTAAATAATCCTGTGTAATGTTCAAAACTAAGCTATTAAACAAAGCATGGATTTGGCTAAAAAATAAAACAACTAATATACATGAGCAGTTTCTATGTACAAAACACAATCTCAATGGTAACAGAAATGCGAAGATAAAGTAGACATGTTCTTTCTAAAAACGATGCACTCTAGTGGAGGAGAGATGGGGGAGAGGGGTAGGGGAATTGTTTTGTATTAGTGATCACAGATTATATATATATATAAATTTTATAGAGAAATAGAATAAAATGTATCTTAAATCTAGGATGTACTTTAAGTTGGACTGTACTTTAATTCTAGGTTACAAATTCATTGATATCATATTATATGGAAGCCTGGTTTTCTAAACATCAGTATACATAAAAATTACCTTGAGCTTTTATATAAATTTCATTCTCTTAAGCCCCTCACCTCAATATCTGAGAAATTTGAAGGATCAGTGATTTTTCACTTTTAATGAGTACCCCAGTTTATTCTATTACAAAGACCTGTAAGCCATGCTTTAAAGAACACTGATCTGTACCATTTACAGTTTTCCTCCCTGTAGTGTGGTTGATGTTAAAAAGTACCCCCTGAGAATAAAGTGATAGGGAGACCAGCCCAAATATAGGAACCAAGAGAATGTGCCAACAAGATTAACTTCATGGCCTCTTACAATGGTGTAGTTGAAGGAAGATTGTGCTACTAAGTCTGAAAGTGAGAAAACAAACTAATTGGAGAGACCAGCACAAAAATTGTGTTTAAGATTAGAAAGTTTCAAAAAGACTGAAATGTGTATTTAGTAAATGGAATGAATATTTTCTAAATAAAATATAGTGTAATCACATCACTAATGAATGAGTTATTTCAAAGGTATGAGTTACAATATTTATAATTATAAGGGGAATAATAAATACCCAAGAGTCCAAAAGTGGGGGAATGATTGAGTTACTTAGTATCACTGTCCCAATGTAATATTTTCACTGCTTTAAAGAATATTACAGGAAGTATCTAACAATGTTGTATCAAAAGAAAAATGAGAGTTGATATGATTGTTTCCCAGAAAATACATATGTATATGTGGTAAAATTACAGGTGTCTTGAATTCTAAATCTTTTCTTAGATATTATATGGTATTCACAAAATCAAATGCTAGAATCTAACACCTAGATGAAGTGGATCAATAAAATCTGGAATCAGAAGCCTTTGGTCATGAATTTTTAATAGTTAGTAGTTTTTTTTTTCCTTTTGGCTGGGCTCACCATCTGCCAGTAATTTGCTGAAATGACTGCTGCAAAGGGGAGAGGAGAGGCACCCTCTGTTTGTTCTCTAAGCCCTTTTAGAAAACATGGAGTGATTCCTTTGGCCACATACATGCCAATCTACAAGAAAGATGATACTGTAGACATCAGGGGAATGGCACTGTTTAAAAAGGAACCCCCCATGGATGTTACCATGCCAAGACTGGGAGAATCTACATTGTCACCCATAATGCTGTTGTCATTGTTGTAAACAACAAGTTAAGGACAAGACTCTTGCCAAGAGAATTAATGTACATATTGAGAGTATTAAGCACTCTAAGAGTATGGATAGCTTCCTGAAGTGTGTGAAGGAAAATGATTAGAAAAAGAGGAAGCCAAGGAGAAAGGCACTTGGGTTCAGTTGAAGTCCCAGCCTGCTCCTTCCAGAGAGGCACACTTTGTAAGAACCAATGGAAAGGAAAGGAGTCTGAGCTGCTGGAACCCATTCTCTATGAATTCATGGCTTGATAAGTGACAAAAATATAAACAATCCCTGGACTATGAAAATATTTCTCTAGTTGGATAGAAGTGTAGTATCCCCTCCCCCAAATAAATATTTAACCATAAATAAATAAATAAATAAATAAATAAATAAATAAATAAATAAATAATTTTTAAGTAAAAAGGTATTTTGAGATTATGTTACCATTAAGCTCTAGCAGTGATACCCACATCTGGCTGATTAATGGAATCATTTGGGGGACTTTTTGAAAATATCAATTTCTTAGAATCTAGACAAGTGATTCAGTTTCTGCAGATCTGAATTTTTCAAATGCTGTATTGATAGCCTTATTGATTATCAAATGTTGTCAACCACTGTTGTGGGGAAGACAGTTTTATGCCTCCAAGAATTTCTGCAATAATCAATATATGACAAAAAATATAAGTAAAAAATAATGCAAAAGTCTAGAATGTGTAATGTTTATAACATAGTAAATAAAGTAGAAGTTAAGACAAGGGGAAGAATAGCCCCTTGTTATTAGGAGGAGGATTACCTGGGAGGGCCTTCTTGAACAAGAACCTCATAAGCATTGGTGGCAAAGGTAGAGTAAATGCTGCAGAAATTATCCTCATCTTAGTAACCCTCATGTTAGGATGAGGGGTGATGACACAATGAAACACTTAGACATGTCAGTAACACAGTGGGCCCATTTGGGGATGCCAACTCTTTCACCAGTCCAAAGTGTAAGCCCTACATCCTTTCCCTTGAGGCCCAGGTCCCTTTCCAGGCTTTTCCTCCCAAGTTGGATCCTGGTTCTGGGGCAAGGGGTGCCTCCTGGTTGAAGAGGTTTTCAGTACTTTGGGATGGGAAGGCATGTGGAGTCTATAAATCATTCTTTTTCAAGTGGGGGAAAGGCATATCAGTATATTATGGAAAGACAAAATATTTATTACTTATGTTTATTAAAAGGAATTATGGGTGTACCTAGGTGGCTCAGTCAGTTGAGTGACCCTTTGTTTCAGCTCAGGTTGTGATTTCACAGTTCATGGGTTTGAACCCTGCATAGGGCTCCTCACTAACAGTGTGGAGCCTGCTTGGGATTTCTCTCTCCCTCTCCCTCTCTCTCTCTCTCTCTCTCTCTCTCTCTCTCTCTCTCTCTCTCTCTCTCCCCCTCTCAGCTTGCTCTCTCTGTCTCTCTCTGTCTCAAATAAATAAATAAATAAATAAATATTAAAAATAAAAAAAAAAGAATTATGACTTCTAAAAGACAGAGAATCAGTCACAGAGTAAGTTGAACTTGAACCTTTACAAATAGATATGATTCCCTCCCCACCCCCGCCAAACATGAAAGGTAGAGGTGAGAAGCATTTCAGTGATGGGACCACATATGCCTAAATCTGCCAAATGTCTTTCTTCTGTAGACTCAATTTCTTCTTTAATACAAATGCCATTGTTTACACTCACATTCTTCTAACTTATGTTGCCTAAACTGATAGTAAATTAGTTTTATGCCACATAGGACCCAAGAGTAGGAGGTCAACAAATACTTCTTAAAGAAAAAATGCCAATAGCAGCTTGACTCGAGTGGACCAAGGAATGGCGTAAGTGAGGCCGGACATGATTGGTAGTCATACTAAGCAGGGTGTCAAGTTCCAGAATAAGGAATTTTGACTTGGCCTTATAGTGAAGGTTTCTGAAAATGATAATGAGAAGATAAATGTGGGTTTTGAAGAAGAAAATCAGCCAACAGTAAAGAAGATGGATTAAAGAGAGGAGGAACAGGAAATGCAATTAGCATGCTAATTAGCTAATTACCACAAGAGGAAACCTGGACTAGGCTGTTGGCAGTGAAAAGAAAAAGAAAGTAGAAGATAAGAGCAAAGTTTTTCAGCTCAATTAGAGTGATATTGATTGATCACCTACTAAGTGCCAATCACTGTTCTAGGCCACTGGGACATCAGTGAACAAAATGGAGCATATATTCTATCTGGAAAACAAGCATAAGGAGCAATAACTAATACATATAATAAGTAATGTATATTATTACATATCATTGGAAATTTTAAATGTTATAGAAAAATAAAAATCTGAGCAGAGTGAAGGGGGTAGGGGCAGCAGTTTGCAATATTACATAGGATAGTCAGGGGAAGAAGCCTCACTGAGAAGGAGCAAAGGTTTGAGGAAGGTGAGTGAGGCAGTACCCTGAGGGAAGAGCCTTTCAGGCAGAAGGAAAAGGAAGGGCAAAGACCCTAAAGTGGGGATGTGCTGCTAATATCCACATTTTGAATTTAAAAATCTATCCCTTGGCAAGATGCTCAATTGTACCAATTACCAACTACTGAAATGGGGGATTTTGCTGCAGGAAAGAATCTTCTTGCTTTGCAGTGCTGCTTCAGGCCAAATTGGATTACATTTCAAAAGGACAAAAGAAATAGAAGAGTGAATTAAGGAGTCAGCCTTGGGCCATGCCCATAGTTAAAGTCAGTGGGAGAAAATAAAGGACATAGAAGTCAAAGAGAAGCCAGAATCTCATTTGTTCCTTATAGCTGATTAAAGAGGGCTTGGCTAAGAAAAGGAGACTCCCAGATGCCAAATGTTGTAAAAAGATTAAGGGAGAATACAGATTACAGAAACAAAAAAAACAGTGGGGTTGAGAAAAGAGGTGTTGGGGTTATGAAGGCCATTGATGACCCAAGAGAGAGCAGTTTCAGTTGATTGAGAGCACAGTTTTATGAAATGCTCATCTAGTCATGTTGCCTATACCAAGAACAATGGAAAATCTGTGCTGTTAAGAATGAGTAGTATCCTAGACAGGTTATCAACAATCCATTAAAGATATTTTAATAATGTTTTGAAATCTATCTTTGATAAAAAGTGTTGACAACTTTGAGAGAGTAAAATGAAATGTGTTAGGCTTCAAACTGAGGATGTATGCAACTTCTCTTTACCCCTTTGCTCTTCCCTTCTGCTCTGATTTTTAACAAGGCACAAGGCACAAGGCACAATATTGACATGTTAAAGAAGTCTCCACATACTGGGGTTGGGTAATGTTGCAGTATTGATCAGTTTGCAGAAATTCTCTGGACTGGGGCACCTGGGTGGCTCAGTCCATTAAGTGTTGGACTCTTGATTTCAGCTCCGGTCATGATCTCACGGTTTGTGGAATTGAACTCCTTGTCAGACTCTTCGCTGACAGCATGGAACCTGCTTGGGATTTTCTCCCGCCCTCTTCTCCCTCTCTCTCTCCCTGCCCCTTCCCCCACTCACATGCTTTCTAATTCCCCTCCCCACCTCTCCAAATAAATAAATAAGCATAAAAAAAAAAAAGAAAAGAAATTCTCTGGCCTGAAGTATAGTTTTCTTCAGGTCATCACCAAAGCTTGTATTTTATTAATGTATCAACTCAAGTCTTTTTCTAGCACATGGTGATGTTCTGGTTTCAAAGGCTTACAGAGACATATGGTTATCCTAGAGTTAAGAGTGGAACCTGTCATTATTTGGTAGCAAAATAGCTCCCTTAAAGTTCATACAAATTAAAACATAGCAGGGGCGCCTGGGTGGCGCAGTCGGTTAAACGTCCGACTTCAGCCAGGTCACGATCTCGCGGTCCGTGAGTTCGAGCCCCGCATCAGGCTCTGGGCTGATGGTTCAGACCCTGGAGCCTGTTTCCGACTCTGTGTCTCCCTCTCTCTCTGCCCCTCCCCCGTTCATGCTCTGTCTCTCTCTGTCCCAAAAATAAATAAAAACGTTGGAAAAAAAAATTCAAATTAAAACATAGCAATAAATAACCTGGGTGGCTCAAGTGGTTGAGCATCAAACTTCAGCCCAGTCATGATCTCACAGTTCATGAGTTTGAGCCCCACATGGGGCTCAGCACAGAGCCTGCTTTGGATCCTCTGTCCCCTTCTCTATGCTTCTGCCTGACTTGCGCTCTCTCTCATTCTTTCAAAAATAAATAAACATTAAAACAATTTTTCAAAAAACAAAACAAAAATAACAACAACAAAAAACATAGCAATAAATAAATAGCACTCAGTTAAGCGTCTGACTCTTGATTTTGGCTCAGGTCATGATCTCATGGGTTTGTGAGTTCAAGGCCTGCCTAGGGCTACACACTGACAATGTGGAACCTGCATGGGATTCTGTCTCTCCCTCTCTCTCTCTCTGCTCCTTCCTGGTTCATTCTCTCTCTCAAAATAAATAAATAATTAAAAACATTTAAAAAAAAAACCAAAAAATAAAACATCACAATAAATAATGACTCAATATACTTCTATTTAGAATGTCAATAACAAAATGTATAGGAGTCAGGGATTTATAAAATTGGTACATTCAACCATGTTTCCTGCTTCTTGTGCTATGACCTAGAATTCACTTTTTAAAACATCTTTTTTTGTGTTATGTAGTGAATCTATCAGGAAAAAGGGCTTTGAAAGCAGTAGGATATTAGACATTTAAAGACTGGAAAAACATCTAAATATAAGAAAAGGGATAGACTTGTCATTCCAGAAAACAAATAGGGAAAGTATGTTAAAATTGATGTGATAGGTCATGGAGATTATTTGGAATTTCAGGATTTATGGTAAGGAAATTTCTGGAGATCAGATTCACATTTAAGGTCAGTCTCTTTGCCCTTATTCTCTTCTTGCCTCTTCCTTCTAGATTCCCATCATTCTCCCCCTATTAAAACAGGATCCTGCTCAGGAAAGGATCCACTGTCACAGTCTTTTATAACTTCCTATGAATTTAAATCCGTGTGTTACTTCTCCCATGTGTATTCACATTTTATTTTCTTAATGTTTATTTATTTTGAGAGAGAGCATGTGAGCAGAGAAGAGGAGAAAGAGAGAGGAAGAGAGAAAATCCCAAGCAGGCTCTGCATGGTAAGTGCAGGGCCCCACTCAGGATTCCATCTCATGAACCATGAGATCATGCCCTGACATGAAATCAAGTCAGATGCCCAATAGTCTGAGCCACCCAGGTGCCCCATATTTACACTTTATTTTTATTTTATTTTATTTTTTTAATTTTTTAATGTTTTTAATTTATTTTTGAGAGAGAGAGAGACAGAGCATTAGGGGGGAGGAACAGAGAGAGGGAGACACAGAATCCTTAACAGGCTCCAGGTTGTGAGCTGTCAGCACAGAGCCTGCTGTGGGGCTCAAACTCATGAACCATGAGATCATGACTTGAGCCAAAGGCAGACACTTAAATGGGCCACCCAAGCACCCCACCCCCACCCCATAGTTGCATTTTTAAAAAAATGTTTATTTATTTATTTTGAGAGAAAGCATGAGCACACATGCACCTGCATGAGGGGCGTGGGGCAGAGAGAATCCCAAGCAAGCTCTGCACTATCAGCATGAAGCTCTATGCAAGGCTCGATCCCACCAACCCTGAGATCATAACCTGAGCCAAGATCAAGAGTCTGATGCTTAACAACTGAGTCACCCACGCACCCTGGTAGTTGCATTGTTAAATATATTTTCTTTTTGCTGGCAATTTATAGTAAAGGAACTGTGTAGTTCCCATAATTGCAACATGATGAGATTCTCATTGCTTCTAATTAACCTGCCTTTTTCTTTCTCAACTCCACAATTAATTTGGCTAAATTGGTTAGCAAACAAAAAAATGTAACTACACTAGCTGCATGTTGCTTTTACTGTGGACTGTTTGGTACTTCCATTGTGTTTCACATGAGAAAAATCTTAAGGTCTAGATTTTATATTCTGTGATAAAAATCACTACTTTGTCCTTGAAGGCATTGTCTCAGAAATGATTTTTTAAAAGATAGCACTATTGGTTTCATTTCTGGGAAGAGAAAAACATCAGTCAGAGTAGTAGTAAAATAGTAATCTAGTACGTTTGGTATTATGAGACTCAAGGATTTTGCAATAAAATGAAATCTTTACTGAAGAAAAATTGGCATATTTTGTTAAGAGGAAGAGACTTGAATTGCTATATTTGACTGCAAATCTGGCAACACTAGAAGTAGTTACTTAGAAGTAAAAGTTTTCCTAAAGCTTTTTATTTGAATTAGTTATTGTAATTGCATCAATAACAGAATTCTTAATTTTTACAAGCACAGAAGTATGCATAGGTTTTTTTAATCCTGTAATATCCCCAAATACTTAAGACATGTGCTTTATAGGAACAGAGTGTCAAAAGTTCAGAAATAACAGAAGTAAAACCAATGAATTACCAAAGTAGTAATTAGTACAAGTTTATTGTGCACACACCAAAAATTTTGCAAACTGGAAGCCTTCAAAGCAAAGTGTGGAATGAGGCTCAGGAGCGTATTGTTATAAAGCAATTCATATAGTGAGAAAGCAGTGACTTTATTCTTGACAGTGATTAGTTATAATGTTAGGATTTTCTTAAACAATAAGGAATTCGTCAGTGGTTACCTCACTATCTACCTTGAGAAATAGTTTAAAATTTGCTTATGATTTCCAGAGGCAGAAGGAAGAAATGATCCAGGTCAAGTTCATCTTGTGAAATAAGCTAAATAAAGCTTTGCTTATGTGACTGAACTGGTTTTGGCTGCCCAGGAAATCTTCAAGGTTCATCTGTTGTTTTGATTATAACAAATCCCACTTTTGGTTATTCTCTCAGCAGGCTAAGAATATGACTAAGCAGTATAGCAGTATTTTGGTTACTACCATTGATGTAGTCAGACTGAAGAATCACATGTCAGTGTTTGCATTCATCAGGCCAGAGGGCCTTGTAACCACAGGATTCATCATTTGTGTGATTATTGTTGATTTGATCTAGTTGTCTGATCCTGATGAACACCATTTGGCATGTGATTGACTGACAACAGGCTTTTAAGACCCTCAAGGCAATACAGTGCACCAGAGAGGTCTATATGGTGACTATAAGAAGAAAAATAGCCAAGGATTAAAAAATTCACTGGAGGACAGCTTCTCATGAGCCAAGATTTAACCAGTTAAGTGTTTCAAGTAGGTTATAATTTAAGTTATTTACATAGGCACAACGTGATGTGTTAGCAAACATCCTTATGCTTACTTAGGACAGGATGAATATTGAGGATGCTTAATTTTAGGAGACGGTGTTGTGGGTGAGCTTCCACCTAAATTAGGTGGAATATATGAGATGAACAATCAGGTAATTTAATGAGAGGGTTTTTATGGAAACAAAAGAGAAACACAGCTTAATAGTTTGAACAATTTATAAGTTTCTGAGTTTGGGAACCAGCCAGTTGAGATTTCCGTATACGGGATTCTAAAGCATCCTCAGATACAGTGAGAGCAAGCAGGGACAATCTGACAGATTTTCCTGGTTTGCAGTGTGAATGTGTCTGATGATCTTTCTGAGTGTCCACATAGCAACAGGCATGAAGATGGTCCACACATCCACTGGAGTGGTGATTTCTCAGGAGTTTATATCAAGTTGTCCAGCTTTAGCTTGCGTGACTTCAAGAAAAAGATAGTTTTAGTTTCATAGTGATTCCAAATCTTAAGAATGGGAGAAAACTGGAAATGTTAGTCTGAAAAATTCTAACCAAATATTAGAGGAAACTAAAAGAATTCAGGACCCAATCCAGTTTATGGGTAGAAAACAAAACCTCAAAAACATTAACAGCACTAGGATCTGATACCCACAAAAATGTATTACTGAAATATAATTTTTCTCTCTATAATCATCCCCATTTCCTTCAAAGATAACCACAGTAAGACTAATTTGTTTGCAAACTAATTCTGATTTCAATAAACTTGGCCCGGTTATTTACCAAAGTGTAGCAAGAACAGTGGTTGGCCATATAGTTCTTTTGTTTTTTTAAAGTTTATTTATTTATTTTGAGAAGAAGGGTGGGGACAGAGAGCAAGGGAGAGAGAGAATCCCAAGCAGACTGCACACCCAGTGCAGAGCCTGCTGTGGGGCTCAACTTCATGACCATAAGACTGAGATCATGACCTGAGCTGAAATCAAGAGTCAGATGCTTAACAGACTGAGCCAACAGATGTCCAAACCATATAGTTCTTTTAAAAATTTTCTTCAGGGGCGCCTGGGTGGCGCAGTCAGTTAAGCGTCCGACTTCAGCCAGGTCATGATCTCGCGGTCCGTGAGTTCGAGCCCCGCATCAGGCTCTGGGCTGATGGCGCAGAGCCTGGAGCCTGTTTCCGATTCTGTGTCTCCCTCTCTCTCTGCCCCTCCCCCGTTCATGCTCTGCCTCTCTCTGTCCCAAAAATAAATAAATGTTGAAAAAAAAATTAAAAAAAAAATTTCTTTAATGTTTATTTATTCTTGAGATAGATAAAGAGCATAAACAGGGGAGGGTCAGAGAGAGGAAGACACACAGTCTGAAGCAGGCTCCAGGCTCCGAGCTTTCAGCACAGAGCCTAACGCAGGGCTCAAACTCAGACTGTGAGATCATGACCTGAGCTGAAGTCAGATGCTTAACCAACTGAGCCACCCAGGTGCCCCCATATAGTTCTTCTAAATGTGCTTTGCTGGACCTTTTCATAGGGTATCTCAGATTAGACTTTCAAAAGCCTTTCAAGGCTAGGAAGCCAAGCCAAGGATTTGTCTTTGAATTCAAAGAATCAACTATAGCAATAACTTGTGAGTGACAAAAGAGCCATGGTTAAAGAGCCATGGTTAAAGATCTGGTGAGAGTTCACACACACACACACACACACACACACACACACACACACAATGTTGACAAGGAAGTTTGTTTTTTTGTGTGTGTGTGATTTACAATATTTTAAGGTAATAGCTGGAATTATGACTAAAAACATATCAATTTTTAAGGAATTTATATAAAAATTTAACTTACTTATTTTAATGATATATGTCCCATATAAATATGATCTAAGAAGGTTAAACATTACTTGTTATTTGACAATGTTCCCCATGAAATTTAATATATCAAGTTTAAATAAACTAACTTTTCTTTTTTTAAATTTCATTCAGATATGATTTGAGGAGGTTTAAATGTCAAAAGATTTTTTTTAATGTCAAAAGATTTAAAATACTTGATCAAATAGTATCATAAGTCTCTGTGAGACAACACTTCATTATCCATTCACCTCAAAAGTGAACTTAAAAGATGTCAGAGGCAAATACAAAGTTACATGGTTATATAACTAGTATGTACAACTATTGAATTTAACTCCATTAATGGAGAAGATTCTGGGTTTTTCTTTAAGAAAACCAGGACCTGACAAAGACAACATGAAGCACAGGGAATTATTTTCATAAGACACAGAATCTTTGTTTCCTAGGCAGAGTACATTCAAGGTAAAGAAAAATCTTTGTTTATAATTTCTTATTAAGATCAACTGATGATCTAAAGCAAACTTTGTCATTTTAAAGGAGAGAAGCAAGTTATAATTTTGCACCAGTATTCTTTTGATATTAAAAGTACCCCCCTTCTTTTTTTTTTTTACCTTGTTAACATAAATGTATTCCAATCTTAGCTTGACTACATATAAAATTCCTTTCTGAAGATTTCTTTTTCACAAACCTACAATTTTCTGTATCCATTCAGCTGTTGTCCTATCTTTTCTTTTTCTGGAACAATTATATTACTTTAGGACAAAATTACTTTCTTTTGTCCTTTACAAAAAACCAAAAACATTCCATGTCCTTCATATCTTTTCTTACCCCTCCAAAATTCTATTTTCCTTATCCACTTTTCATATTCAGTCATTTTCTTTTATCCTTATTACTTCTAGTAGTTTTAATTACATATATTAATTAAAATTCTAATCTCCTAGAATCCTTAATGCCTAGTGAAAACTAAGAAGTAAGCAGTTGTGGACTGGCAAATTTATAATTACATTTCATAATTTCTAAAAGTATATTCTTCCTCATAGTAAATTTTTCGGTGTGGCACAAAACATGTTTATTAATAGACCCAAATATCTGTTGTCTCTCTAAAAATTAAAAAGCCAAAAGATGAACTTATGTTTATTATTTAATGTTTTTCTTACTTGGAAATTATTTAGGTATTCAATGAATATTCTTTATTTAGTTTAACTTAGTATCAACTTTTATTTGCATTTATTTAAATTAATTGGTTTTAACAGTTATGTTTGGGTTAGACATTGAACAGCTAACTGTTACATTAAGTAACTTTTCTTGTTGACCAATTTTGAAGAACTAGAGATACCCTGAGCTTATTGGATTAGTAAAACTAGGTAGAAAAAGTTGTATGTTTGCATTACATTTAATATTTACAACTCTCAAGACATTCCTGTTTTTATTAAACCACAAACTTAAACTAGTTTTTATTTGTCAAAGATTATCCCAGATCATTTACACTTGAAAAACGTGTGGGTTAGTTTCTGTATTTCTGGGAATTTTAGGAGTACTTAATTTTTATAAGTGCTTGTTTTTCTTTAAGCCAATTAAATTGATCTCCTTACAAATTAGTTTTGGCAATATCCAGAGTTTGAAAAATATCACATATTTACAACATACATCAGGTGGCCCAAGTTACGGTTACCTGCTCAGATGGCCAAAGAGATTTTCCTGAAGGCTTTTTATTTGCACGCTGCAAGGATCCTTTTAAAGCTATTTTCAAAGTAATTTTGTCTATTAGAAGCTTTTAAACACCAATCAAAGAATGCACTCCAGTGCCTCTAAGAAGTTTGGAATCCTCTTTTTTGAGGATGCCTCTTAAGGTGCACTTATCTAAGTTAATGTTTCTCCAACATGGCTACTACAGTTCCCAAAGCTCCTACAATTTCCAAAAACACACAAGATCCTGGACCATAGACCAGGTTGAACCCATCTCTGCCTTAAGATTCCCTAAGTCATCTTAACTACGAGGGGCCTTGTTTTCTAACAATTGTTCCAAAACACAGGGAATCATGTGTTTTTCCTCCTTTTGAAAAGAATAGGACAAAGAAGCTTTATTAAGCAAAATATGGATATGCACAATAAAGTCAGAGAGCTCAAAAGGCAAAGAGAGCAGTACTGGGATCCAAGAGAGATTTATTCTCAAAACCAGGGTTAGTAAGAAAGCAGTGAGCTCAGCAAGCTCTGTAGGTACAGCACCTGTTTGTTTACAGGCCTTGGAGTCATTAGGCATCTTCTTTGGATCCTACGTGTGATGCCATGGCATGCCAAAAGTTTAGAAATAATAGAAGTAAAACCAGTGAACCACCAAAGTAGTAATTTGTACAAGTTTATTGTGCACACACCAAGAAGATAATTTGCAAACTGGCAGCCCCACAGACCAAAATGTGGAATGAGGCTCAGGGGAATATTGTTATAAAGCAATTTATGTAGTGAGAAAGCAGCAACTGCTTATTCTTCACAATGATTGGTTATAATAGTAGAATTTTCTTAAATGATAGGGAATTGGTCAGTGGTTACTTCATATCAACCTTGAGAAACAGTTTAAGTTTTGCTTATGATTTCCAGAGGAATAAGCAAGAAATGACCCAGGTCAAGTTAGTCTTATGAAATAAGATAAATTAGGCTTTGTTTGTGTGACTAACTGGTTTTGTCTGACCAAAGGATTGTCAAGGTTAATCTCCATTTGTTTTTAATTTTCACAGGAGTAATAGGGAAAATAAAATAAACATCTCAAAACTCTATATTAAAAGATGAAAGAAATTATGTTTTCCCTTCCCCTGCAAAGAGCAGCACAAGAACAATTTGGGTGGAAAAATAAGTGAACCAAGTGAGAATGCATGACTGGCTTGGAACCTGGAGATACCTTAGTTAAATTCACTTATCTGCCCTACTACTAGAGTAGTTTAAGTAAAATCTTGGGGATGGTGGGAAAGGAGTAAGGTGGGGGGAGGGGGAGAAAGGGAGAGGGAGGGAGGGAGAGGGAGGGAGAGTGAGAAAACAAAGAAAGAAAGAAAGAAGGAAGGAAGGAAGGAAGGAAGAAAGAAGGAAGGAAGGAAGGAAGGAAGGAAGGAAGGAAAGAAAGAAAGAAAGAAAGAAAGAAAGAAAGAAAGAAAGAAAGAAAGAAAGAAAGAAAGAAAGAAAAAGAAAGAAAGAAAGAAAGAAGGAAGGAAGGAAGGAAGGAAGGAAGGAAGGAAGGAAGGAAGGAAAGAAAAAAAGAAAGAAAGAAAAAGAAAGAAAGAAAGAAAGAAAGAAAGAAAGAAAGAAAGAAAGAAAGAAGGAAAGAAGGAAGGAAGGAAGGAAGGAAGGAAGGAAGGAAGGAAGGAAGGAAGGAAGGAAGGAAAGAAAGAAAAAAAGAAAGAAAGAAAAAGAAAGAAAGAAAGAAAGAAAGAAAGAAAGGGCAAGAAAAGGCAAGAAAAGAACGTGTGTGTGTGTGTGTGTGTGTGTGTGTGTGTGTGTGTGTGTGTGTGTGTGTGTGTATAAGAAATAGTCTAAAAGACAGGTACAAAAACAAGCTCAGAGGGAAGAATTTGAGTTCCAAGTAGAGGAAGATATTTGATAATCTTTCAAGCTTATGGTTTGACACCACCAATGGCTTTTGTTGCTTTGGAAACATCATTTCACCTTCTTGCATCTGAATTTTTCTGGGAAAAACATCCACTTAATGTCACAGTAGCCTCACAGGAACAATTTAATAGTCCCTGTTAAAAGCTTGTACGAACTCTCAGGACTGAAGATGCAGTTTTGCAAAGGCATTCGCAGCCTCTGTCAATCTTAATTTAACAGATTGAGAATTTGATTGTTTTATTACCAAACCATCAGTTGCACAGAATAGAAGGCAAGAACAATTCTTTACAAATTGTTAAAATGCTAGTTAAATAATGACCAGAAAATTGCAAATTGACCTTCTTTAGTGGCATTTCTAAAAGATGGCTTCAATATGCCCAGTTTTATTTCCTTACTCTAAATGATAGCTCATCAGACAAAGTTCCCATGTTGTGCCATTGATGGGATCTTTGGAGAAAATTCCTTTCCTCTATATTTGTTTTATGAGTTGTGGCATCTTCTCTTGGTTTGACCATATCTGGAGGATCTGGCTATATTCATCATGAGAGTAACTGCAAGCATTTGAGTTCTGTTCCACACTAGGACCCCAGACAGAACTTAACTTAGGAGGAGCAAAACATGCCCATTTTATGCTTGTTATAAAAGCAAGAGTGTTTGTTCACAGCTTCATTTTTGTGAGCATCAGTAATTCTTTAATACGTTGCTAGTACATGGGTCTTAAAATGAATATGAGTGACAATCCCTTGACTAATGTTATTGGAATTTTCAATTCACTTGCTGATTCTAACTTATTCCTGGGGTAAGAGTAGAAAAATCTTGCAAAGAATGATTCATAGGAAGATTGATCCCAGTGAGGTAATTATAGGCTCTTTAATAATAGTTGATTGTTTGAACCACAATTCTTTACTGATGATAGGTCTATCATACTATCTGGAATAGTGAAACTATTAGTTATAAATTCCTAAAGTAGAATAATAGGACACCCTTTAAAAAATGACATTTAAGTAGCCACTGAGGTAAACAACTTTATAACATATTTTAATAAATTAAAATGCAGTGATTATAAAATTATTGTCCTTTTAAATAATTTTATAAGATATTATGTCATAGAAGTAAATGAAATGGGCTTTGAGTTTACAACAGTAGAAAACCTCTTAAAGTGGATATTTAGGCTGATTTTTTTTTCTGATAATATATCTGTTATGTATAAATGAAAGCAAATACAATATTTATTAACTCAAAATTCAAAAATATTTACATTGATTTTACTTTAAGTTGTAATTTCTATCATAGTTTAGTAAAATTAATACATAATGCAGCTAATAACTATTTCTAGTTTTCAAACCTCAAGTTTTGTTTTTCCATATAAGCTTTTAAATATGCTAAAAATAATTTCTTGATTTTACCTTGAAGTTCAAACTTTTAAGCAATAAATTAAAATAAAAAACACCAATACCTTTTATTTAGAAAACAAAATCAATGTTTTAAACATGTATGAAACAGTTTATAGTTGCCTCTTAGTTGTAATGTAAATATAAGATTGATTAGATCTATTCCAAATTTGGAAACCTTTTGCTCCTAAAGACAACTCTCCAAAATATTAATTCACTCATCTACAGCAGCAAAAGAATGTCAGTAAGGTTGAGCCACTAGTGTGCTACTCTTGCAGTAATTACATACCTTGGACTTTACCTTGAAGTACTTGCTTATTTGTTGGAATTTAGCCTTTAAAGTAGTGTTGAGTTTGAGATGAGTACATAAATGAATTACATATGACATTTATAGCAAGGCTCTAGAGTCTCATTTCCTCTCTAAATTCTTAAAGTGTTAAATCCTTTGAAGTTTTAAGCATAAAGTAAAATAAAACTTGTAAACTAGTAAAATAAACTTGTCTTATATCACTTGTACATTCCATTTTTCTTACAATAGATGCAAAAGACAGTGGACTATAGATGATTCATTCATTCATTCATTCATTCATTCAAGGAACATTTACTAAAAAGTCTCTTTTATGTTAGGCAGTGAACAAGGTGGTGAAAGCTTCCAATTTAGTAGTAGAGATACACACTGAACAACACATTTCACCCATCTATCCACAGATGCAATTATGAGAAATACTGCAAAGGAAAGAACAGGAGGTGAGTGCATTTAAGAGAATGCCTTACCATAAAAGGGTCATGAAAATCCAGGAGTAAGGTAGTTAAAGGGAAGGGGAACATCCTGGAAAAAGCAATCTGAATGTTCGAGGGATGTATTCATTAAGATATTTTTTGAACAAAAATGGACAAAACCAAAGGACTATAAATGTAATTGAATAAGATTTTAATTACTGCTTTATAACATATATTTTCAGATATTTTTAAAGTTAAGATTTTTGACATACTGTCCACTAAAACTTCTTAAATTTTTCTTCACAATCCTTCTTCCTCCCCAACCTCATGGATTAACTCAACTATTACATAAGTATTTAAAGGAGTGGATAGATCTGATGAGTGTTCATGAGCTATTATTTGTGAAAAATTTATGGGTGTGTATACTTCAAGATCTGCAGAGTATCTACCTGCCATGAAGTTTCCTTTCACCTGACTATTACCCGGGCTACTGCTGGTTCCTGAATACCTGCAAAAAGTAAAAAAGCTTACTGCTAAGTTTTAATATGTTAGATTATTTAAAGCTTCCAATAGCTGCTGTATTTTATGTGATAATGTCAAAATACAGTAGCTTGGCTATAAAAACTCTTTATAGTAAATGTGATCTCCAGCCTTGCTTCTAGCATGTTCCCCTTTATTTCGTGAACACAGTCTATGCTTTGGCCAAAGTAGTTCATTTACTTTTCCCCTAATGGCACCCTAAGTTATCTCACTTCCAAGATATTTCCTCCATCTAAAGTGCCCCCTCCCAATTTCTATTCTTCAAAAGCCTACTCGATCTTCATAATATCATCACTGACCACTCCACTCCAGAGTACTTTTTTTTATCTGAATTCCAATTTAGAAATCATACAAACTCTCTAATAACATTCTATATTCCTGGATGCCCTTGTGGTTGGTAACCCAAAACTGAATTGGCTTCTTTGTGTTAAAATTTCAAGTGCACTTTGTTTTCATTATTTTGTACATAGATTCCATTTCCATAGCTGTCCTATATTCTAGGATGATTTTTCTTTAAATCTTTGAGGTCAGGGTGCTTTTCCCATATTCAGCGTTCAGTAAATGCATGCTGCTGGGTTGATGAAAAAGAGCAGAGTTATCAATAACCACCAAGCAAAAGAACTACTGAATCTTCATCATCAGGAACTTTCTGGCTCCCTGGATTAATACGCAGTGGGTACAATTCCATAACAGATTAATTGCCAGCAATCATGAAGAAGTTAAAATAGTCTCAGAATTTAAAAGCTATACTTGAATCATAATGAAGTTTCTTATTTTGTGCCAAGCCCACAGATTGAGTGCCTGGTATTGTTTAGCTGGCCTTATTTACTTAGTGATAATTTCCTGAGATGGTGTAGAACATTGAATTAGAATGGATATAAGTCTAGCCTAGAATCCATATCCTACTATTAGTTATAAGTAGCTCAATATTAGATATTGTAAGTGACTATATGTCAACTGTGAAGGTAAGCACTAGCTAGTTTTTAGGATCTCAAATCATCTCAAATTTAAAGGTCAATTTTTTTCTGTTTTCACTATGATTGCTTTACATGCAGAGGCAAATTATAGGACTATTACAGGACTATACAGATACCTCTTTTCTTTTAAACTGTTGAAAAAGAAAAATATAGAGGGGAGCCTGAGTGGCTCAGTCAGTTAAGTGTCAGACTTCGGCTCAGGTCCAGATCTCGCAGTTTGTGAATTCAAGCCCCACATCGGACTCTGCTGACAGCTCAGAGCATGCAACCTGCTTTGTATTCTGTGACTCCCTCTCTCTCTGCCCCTCCTTGCTCAGCTCTGTCTCTTTCTGTCTCTCAAAAAATAAATAAATGTTAAAAAAATTAAAAAAAATATATAGGAAGAAAATCGCTTATCAGAAAGGAATAGGTTACTTCAATTTCCATTGATAGCTGGATGGTTAATTAAATTAAGGTACAATAGGGTGCCTGGGTGGCTCAGTTGGTTGAGTGTCCAACTTCAGCTCAGGTCATGATCTCACAGTTCATGGGTCTGAGCGCCGCGTTGGGCTCTGTGGCTGACAGCTCAGAGCCTGGAGCCTGCTTTGGATTCTGTGTCTCATTCTCTCTCTGCCCCTCCCCTGCTCATGCTCTGTCTCTCCCTCTCTGTCAAAAATAGATAAGTATAAAAAAAAATAAAAAATGAAATATGCTTAATTAAAAAAAATAAAGGTACATTTACTAAATGTAGAATTGTTAAATTGTAAATATTAATTTACTAACAATACATTTATTAAATGTTACTATGCAACATAATGCATATAGCCATAAAAAGGAGTATATATTTCTCTATATACTGATATATAGAGATCTCCAAATATATGAAGTGAACAAGCAAGAGAGAGATCAGTGTGCAGGATATGCTGCCATCTGTATAAATGTAATAAAAAGGAATATGGGTAGATCTACATATATGTGAAAAGAATATATCAGGAAGAGCATAATAGGCTGATCATTCTTATGACTCTGGAGGAGAGGGGAGATTGTTAAAATGAAAAAATGAGAGACAGTCTTTTTGCTGAATACACTTTGTATTTTCTAAATGTTGAACCATGTGACTGCCTTAACTACTAAAAAATAAATAATATTCAGAAATTTAGTTTTAGTAATGTACTGTGTGTGATAATCATAGAATTACAGAATATTTATTATAGTGTTATTTTACTTTTTTATTTATTTTTTAATTTTTTTAACGTTTTATTTA